>NW_008356355.1:104623-131530 GCF_000622305.1 Nannospalax galili
TGCTAAAGCAATGGCCATGAGTTCCTTGAATTGAGCTGAGCCATCACAAATGTGGACATATCTTTTTGGTTTTTCATTTGCCCCTGGGTGTACTATAACTGCAGCTCCAAATCTGCCCCCATCAGTGAAAACATTATAGGCTTTTACTAATGGCTCCTTGACAAAGAGCTGGGGAGCATCCCAACAGAGGGTGTGAAAGGAGGTCACCCATTTATGAGGGCCATAATGACAGTCCAAATTTCCCAGGAATCCTTCCAAGGCTATGGCCACTCAGTTATTTCTGCAGAGCCATTTAAAATCCTTAAGCCGATAAGGGATAACAATTTTAAGAGGGTCTATGACATAATGTCTCAGAACTACATCATACCCTTTTTCAATCAGGTGAGCCAATTGATCCATGGTTGTATAAACCCATGGTATGCCTCCCAGAGAGGCATGCACCCATTGAAGGGGCTTCCCATCCTGTGTAAGGATGGATGTCATCAGGGTCTCACCAGGGAGCACCCATAACTCAAGATCTTTACTAGGCATGTACTGGGCAAGTTGGGCTCAGTCCAGGGCATCCTGGACCTCATGTAAGATGTCCAGGTGTTGAGGAGCCAGGTGAATTAGTTCTGAAGGCTATTCCCTACTAGCAACTGAAACAGTGGTCTTAAAGTCTCAGTGGGAATAGGCATCCAGGCTCATAGATAATTAATTTCTCCAAATAATTTTTGTAGCTCTGTCAGGGTTATGGTGGGCTTGACAGCCAGTTGTGGTTTTAAAGGACTTACTCCTTCCGAAGAGAGTATGGTTCCCAGAATTTTAAAGGGAATAATAGTCTGTATTTTATCAGTGGATATATGGAGTCCACCTGTCTGTAGACATTTCTGAGTAACCTTATATAACTTCTAATTGTTGGGAACTTGGAGCTCCCAAGATTATATCATCCATATAAATGTACACAGTGGCATGTGGCAGCAAGTGAGCAGGCCCTAAAAGGGTCTTCACATAGCTTTGGCAGAATGCTGGGCTATTGGCCATACCTTGGGGGTAAAAGAGTCCATTCATACCTCTCATCATGCATTTTAAAGTTGGTGGAAGGTACAGAAAAGCAAATTTTTCACAATTCTAGGCTTGTAGAGGGATAGAGCAAAAACAATCTTTAATGTCTATAACTATAAGAAATAAATCTGAGGAAATAGCAGGGATCCAAGGCAGCTCCCTTAAGGGTGTACCCACTAGGGTCATTCTAGCATTGACTTTACGCAAATCTTGCAACATTCTCCTTTTGCCAGAGGCTTTCTTAATAACAAAGACAGGTGTGTTCCATGGACTTACAGAAGGCTGGATGTGGTCCAACCATAATTGTTCATGCACAAATTCCTTTAAAGCCTGTAGCTTTGTCTAAGGTAATGGCCACTGCTCCACCCACACCGGTGTCCCAGGGGACCACCAGATAGCCAGAACCTGAGGGGCAGTGGCCCTTAGAATTGGGGGTGAACCCGATGCTCTTTCTTTGGGTCCCCTCTGTAACTGAAATGGCGAGACAACCCTTGGGTTGCTGACTCAGGAAGCCTATCAGACTCTTCAAGATCCAAAAGGCCATCATAAAAGGCCTTGCTATCAGTGGTTATGCAGGCCTGTGCATCCCCCAAGATATCTTGTCCTATGAGGTTGGCGGATAACCTTGCCGCCACCAGGGGTTGCACCTCCCCTTTAGCTCCATCTGCATCCTGCCAGGTGAGCCATTCTTGAGTCTCCTCTGATGGGGTGTATCCTCCCACACCTAGGATTTGGGGCCCAGAAACTAGGTGCCATCGTGATGGGACCTCCTCCTTTCTAAGAATGGTTCTATCAGCTCCTTTGTCCACTAGGCAGTGAAACCTCCTGCCACCTATTTCAAGATCCATCTTGGGTACTAAGGGCTCCCTCGGCCCTGGTTTTGGTGAGTGCTGCTGCCCAAAGGGCTGTAGCACTCGGGGGTAGGGTGGTTCCCTGAAGGGGTGGGGCCCCTCCCCGAGCCACCTTCCCCCAGGCCTTTTCTGCTGTCCCTGAGCTGGATACAGCACATAGCCAAAGGTGGTTTTGTGTTTTTTTGTTTTTTTGTTTTTTTCTTAATGCACCCAGCGGCCACCACAGCCAGTCGCTGGCTGGGGGGTGGTCCCCGCCCTTCTTTTTTGCTAGCTCCTGACTCACGCAGGTTGCAGTCGCACGAGCTAGGGGGACCACCATGCATGCGTTAGTTCAAGGTGGGTGGGGTGGGTGGCTTTTGCCGCTGACCCCATGCCCTCTGCTCTGCCCTGCCCTTCTTCCTGGGTGGCTCTGAAGCTGGCCAGGGCATGCCAGAGGTACAGCTTGTTACTTTGGCATCTTTTCAGTTCACTTCTGTTGCATTTCTGCCTTCTTCCTCAAACCCTTCCCATGATTCCCATGTATCCTCAGTAAAATCATTAGCCCCAAGTAGCCAGGGAGCCAAATGAATTGCTTCTGCCCAAACTTTTTGAGCTACGTGATCTGACAAATCCAATCCCCTGCTTTTAAGCATATCTCTCAGTGCTTTAAGCACTGGGTCTTCAAACTTAAAAATTTTGTTAAGCATTTTTTAGGGTCTTGCTTACCCTGAACCTCTGATTGGCCCCAATCCGTTTCACTTCTTTCTTACTTCTTTCTTTTCAACTTCCTTCAAGCACCACGTTGAGCACCAAATGCCAGGGACTTGAACCCGTGACCCCCGGCGAGGTGAGGATTTGGGATGAGTAAGCATGCTGTTTGCCAGCCTACGCCTCCCCCATTACCTGGGGACACAGACACAACGGGGAGTCTTAGGCAGAGACTCATTTATTGCAAGTGTTCCAAAGCTTATAAAGGCACCTGAAACACCCCCCTCCCCCCGGAGGGTATATCTTGAGGATGGTCATGTACTGATCATGCATTCCTCAGCAGTGTGGAAGTATTCTTCAGACTTTCAAAGCAAGCCAGGCCGCGCCCCCAGTAACTTCCTTTCGGACCTATGCAAGGTGGGGCTTTTAGGTCCCCACAGTCAACAAACCCAATTGTGAAGATCTTTTGCTAGTGGATACAGCTGAAGTCATGAAGATGGTAGTTGTTTGACTCAGAAGAGGGTATTGTACAGCATCATCTTATTAAAAGAGCATGGAATCTAAATTACACACATAAGATAATGTAATGTTACTATTACCCATATATACAGCATGCTTTATAAGTTCCCAGGTAAACCTTATAGAAAACACAAGACAGTTAAAATCTTTTTTACCTTATGTAGTTTACAGAGTGGTCTACCAAAACCTTGCTTTAGGTAGAAAGAAGCAACTGATACATAGTTAAACATTATCAAATTGAAATTTGCAACCTCCAGTATAATCACTTAAGGAAAACTGTGCTATAACCCTCCTCAGACCATCAATAAACTTTCTAAATCTCTCAAAATATATCAAAATATTGAAAATCCAAGGTTCATGTTTCTGGCTAGATGCAGCCATTGTCCAACTAGTACTGCAACCAGGCAGTGGTACAAAAGAATTTTAGGTGCTTTGGTTTAACTGTATAGAGATGTCCCAATGGCTTGAGAGACTGGAGGAGACAGGCAAGGGGGAAAAGGCCTTTGGACTTAAATTGGAAGGTTCCTGTAATGGGTTAGACAACTAGCAAAGAGGAAGTGAAAGAGAGCTTGAGAGAATAGTTATAAGGAGACAATGAGAATTCTCTCACCATGAGGAGTGGAGTCAGGGATACTAGCCAGGCTTCCAGGAAGGATGGCAAAGAGGGCAGGAGGAAGGAAAAGGAGGAGGAACATAAACCTGAAGGTGTGCCCAATGAGTGTTTGTGGAATCAACATCCAGAGAGGTACTCCTCAAATGGTGGGTGTTCTGAAATGAGAGTGTCCCTGTCCCTAGAGGCAATGTCGTACAATCAGCCAGAGAGGGGAAAAACAGAGTGTCTTCCAGTCACTGTAGGCAGTGTCCTACAACCAGAGAAAGGAAAATATGTGTGCTTTCCAATGCACAGGTGCGATTTTATGGTTCAGAGGTCCATTAACATGGCCAGCTGGTAGAGTAGGAGGCTGAGGATGAGAAAAAGAGAAGGAAAGAGAGACAGGGAGAGTGTGAGAAAAGACTGGTGGGGAGAGAGACAAGGGAAAAAGGGTAGAGAGAGAAAGAGTAAGGTACTTAAAATTAATTTATATATTTGAGTACTAAGAATCATGTTATAGATAAAGATTAGAGAGGGAATATTTTGACCTAAAAAAATGTTTTTGTGCTAATTTAACATTTTTAGTTTGAATGAGACTTTACTTAAAAGTTAATGATGCCAAATAAATTAATTTTAAGAAACATAAATTCATGTTGACTGTGTATACATATCTAATTACACATAAGATAGATTTTAATAACTAAGATTTTGTAATAACTCTTTTTTGAGAATGTGGTTTATCATTTTTAACCCAAAACACATTTGAAGTAGACAAACATGCATACACATAAAATAAAAATAATAAATAAAATATTAATTAAATAAATAAAAGAAAGAGTTAAGTCTGCCATCTAGGTTTGGGGTAGCATCCTTTTCCCTTTTAAGGATGTTATTAAAACCCTGTCAATCTAAGAACCTTATCAATACCTCACAAGGGACACATAGACAAAGCAAAGTAACTTGGCAAGTCATACTCTACTTTTGCATAGGATGTTTAAAGGAACCTGCTTAAAGAAAGAAGGGCTCAGCTGTTTTAGACCATCAGGTTCAGGGATGCACCAGGGCCTCCCCTTAAACAAAAGTCTTATAAGGCATGGTAGGATTAAAAGATTAGAATTTCTTGTCATAAACCAAGTTCTAAGTTTTACAAGTTTGAAAGACAAGACTAATATTTAATGTTTGTTTCAGAGGGAGATGCCTTTACATATGAAACCCAGTAAAGTCATAAATTATTAGAATAACAAATCAGAGGAGACAGGAAAGACAAAAGGACACATTAACACTTTAGTGTAAGAATAAATAAAATCTAAATAGTACTGAAAATAGTCCCATCTAGAAACAGGTTAAAATAACGTTAAATTTTAACTCCCATTATGGCATTACTTCCTTAGTCTGATATAAAAATTCAATGACCTTGTTATAATACAATAGAAACTGTTAAACCCTCTTACTTTTCTATGATCCTGTTATAGGGTGTTTCATCAGAGAAGACCACTCAGACAAAGGGTGTTGGGAACCCAAGTGTGTAGCACTGAGTCATCTCTAGGGTCGCATTTATACACAAAAAAACATAACCAGGGATGAAAAGCTTAAGTCCCCAACCTTACAGGTGGAGAGTCCCCTTAATAATTTCTATTCTATTAAGTAACAATTACTATTTTGCAGAAGCAAGCCAAGCATAACCTACAGAAGCCTTAAATCTGCAGTTAGCAGGTGCACTCTGGGACAGTCTGACCTGTTACCAAGACAACCAATGTCCAGCTGATATGTGTTCCCATACCCTGGGCCAAATGCCTGAATATTTTAGAGACCAAAGTCAGCCTAAATTTTAAAATGGCATAGCTCTGGTCAAGAAGGTGACCTATTTCAATCTGATCAAGAATCCAAGATGAAGGGCTGGAGAGATGGCTCAGCAGTCCCCGGGTTCGATTCCCAGCACTGACATGGCAGTTATGAACCCTCCTTAACTCCAGTTCCAGGGGAATTTAATGTCCTCTTCTGACCTCCACCAGCATTACATGACATGGGTGCACTCACATACATGCAGGCAATACACTTAGACATATAAATTAAAAATAGTAAATAAAATATTAAAATAAAAAAGATTCCAAGATGAAAACCAAAACAAAAATTGCAAGAGGATTAGGGCATGTGGTTGAACATCGGCAGTCCAGGAAATTACTAAATAATTACGAATGCCTATAGCTCAGTAATACCAGTAATTTTCTTGGTGTCACTGTTTTGAATTATGCCATGTGGTTGAATTAAGATGGCAGCAAGGCCACACGGGTCACCGCCACTTTGAATATGGTGTTACTGTCCAAGATGGCAATCAAGCCATGTGACTGTCCCCATACTGATGATTACATCAAACAAGGTGGAGACCAGGTCACATGTTTGCCTCCCTCTTGGTGAGGTCAGCAGCCACGATGGTGACAAGACCAAACAGCCACATTAGTGAGCTCAGCACCATGATAAAACAAGTCTACAACCCACCAGTATAAAAACCCCATTGGATTCACAGGCTTCACAGATTTAATGTGGACACAAACCCTTTTTTTTTTTTTTTTTTTTTACTTTTAAAAAGCACTCAGATAAGTTAGACTTGAAATAACAGGAGAAAGTATTCTCAGATAAATATAGTCCCCCAAAAGAGAAGCAAAGCAGAGGAATCCATGTCTCTCAACATCCATAGTAACTGTAAATGCCAAGCAAAGTTCTCTGGATCTCTTCATTCCTAGATACAAGCTATGCTGGAAAGGAAACTCGTGAAGGCAGCAGAAGAAACAGGATGATAGGTCCAGCACATAAATCATTGTGCTGTTGCTCTAAAAGTATGTATCTCACCAGAGCACCGCCTGTGACTATCCATGTACTGAAATTTAAAATGCTTAGATCTAGTTAGAAAAGCAGCCACCTCAGGACCACATGGTCTGAGCACAACTTGCTTGGTGGCCTACAGAACCTAAGATCAAATTTTCAATCCCCTCTGCTTGAGAAAAAGTTTAGGAAAAAAAATGGCTCTTAAAACCTTAGCAAGAGGTTTTCAGCCTCGAATATCCTGAGGCAAGATAAGAAAAATAAAGAGTACCTGCCCAATTCAGAGGCTCTGTAAGAAAAAAATTCCATGTGACCAATAAATAAATAAGTTATTAGAAATTTGGGGTTCTTAGTGGTCACCAAGATGGTACGAGAAGAAAGAGCATCCCCTAAAGGGTTCTCATTCTCTCTTACAAAAAAAATTTACCAAAACAGAAGCGTTAGGACAAAGCCATGGTGCAATGCAACTTTAAAGCCTGCATGGAGATCAGACACATGGCGGGCTGGCTGCCACATGGCGGGGAGTAGAAAATTTAGAGAAAATTAAAGAAGTACAAGATGCTGGGAAACCTAAAGCGTTAATGTAAACATATTTAAAAAAGGGTTATAAAGAAGAAATTTTTCTCTGAAAAATTTAGAAAAGCAGGTAGACTTACAGAGACCTGAACATTTGCAGCTGGGTTTAGAAGCAGAACAAGAGTTACTGGAGGGGGAGAGAGGAGAAGGATCTGAAGCATTTTTCCCGTGCAGAGACTCCGTAACTAGTTAGAGGAAGGAGGAGAGATAGCCTAAAGGATGGAAGCAAAGGAGATCTAAAAGAGGATTGAACAGTATCTGAAATCATCCTGAGCAAATTGAGGAAGAAAGACACTGGAAGAGGACAAAGACCCGGAGAACAGTGGAAGCAGAGAACCTTCCAAGCCTGTGGCAAAGGAAGGGAGAAGGAAGGGGTCCTATTGGGGCTCCAGGAGCTCCTGAGCCACCTAAGTCTTAGGGAGAGAGAGAGAGAGAGAGAGAGAGAGAGAGAGAGAGAGAGAGAGAGAGAGAAGAGATCCATAGCTCTGTGGGAGAGCACTTACCCAAACTCTGTCAGAGGGTAAGGAAAGCAGATGGACTCATAATCTCGGGCCTGATGTGGTCAGTGGTGGGAGCAGGCATAGGGAAGGTGGTCGCAGGAGTAAATGGTTAGCAGCGTGGTTCGGTAAGATGGAACTGGGTCATAAGTAACCCAGTCATTCCTCATGTGAGTCTCAGCACCACATGTATGGACGAGGACATGAGAAGACCACTAACCAGGAAAACTCCATGGTGGGGGGGCAACAGTTTATTTGAGAGCAAACAGAGCACTGGGCTGCTTGTGAGGGAGGCTGGGAAACAATAGCCAGAAACAGCATCAGAGCCCTGCCAGGGGGAGTCAGATATATTTTATAGGCAGTCAGGTGATTGGGTAACTTTCAATGACATAGGCTGGACAGTTCAGCTCAGGATTGATTCCTCCCCTAGTAAGCGATGGGCCCTACCTGGGCTAAATTCGAACTGGCTGTTTTAAAATATGCGAGTTGCACCTCCATTTTAGGAGCCTGCCAGGAACCTAACAGTAGGCAAATCATACACATAAAATAAAATAAAACTTTACAGTCATTAAGAAAATTACATGGGTAACTGTGTTTGTGAAAAGGTGTGTTTGTGAGGGTAATCAGGAGTCCATGAGACATTTTCAGATGTGAGATTTGAAGAAAAATTTCCGTTTTTAAATAAATGAGTTCAGAAGCCAAAAAGGAAGAGCAGGGAGCAGTTGTGTCTATTAATTTATTGTCTCCTAATTGTTACATCCAAAGTAATGACTTTGTCCTCACCCAACAAGGTCGTCGTTGAACGGATAATGTTTTATAATGGTGAAATGGTTAAATAGGTCTTCTAAATACAATGAGCATTGCATAAAAGAGTGCAGAGAAGACCACCAACCAAGACAACTCCATGGGGGGGGCAGCAGTTTATTTTAGAGCAAACAATGTTGTACTGCCTCTCAGGGAGCAGAGAAACGGCAACCAGTAGGGGAAGTCAGACATCTTTTATAGGCAGTTAGGTGCTTGGGTAACTTTCCATAACATAGACTGGACTTGGGATTGGTTGGTCTCCCAATAAGCAGAAAACTTAGAATGTTGGGAGCTGCTCAATTTTAGGAGCCTGCCAGGAACCTAACAAGCATGCCTGGCCAGACCTCCAATAGCTCTGCGAATAAGGTCAGCATTAAATAGATATTGTTTTAAAATGGGGAAAGGGTTAAACAGCTCTTCGAAATCTAATTAACCTAAGCTTGACTAGAATTTATGCTAAATTTCGAGGCAGAATTTTCTTCGTATTGGTTATCGGGACCTAGCTATTACAGATTCCTACTCATTATTTTTGGCTGATTAGTTTATTTAATTTTAGACACACGCACATACTTAATGTGTAAAAATTAAGTGCTTTAATTTTGCAAGATGGTAAAACATCGTTTTCTTTGTAAAAAATTAAGTGTGTTTATAAACTGAAGATATTTTGGAATATCTACAATGCTACTATATGAAGTAGCAACAACATTCTTTTCTAATAATAGTAATAAGAATGATTGTTTCCTATATATTTTTTTCTTTTTCAGCAAATTATGTTTTTAAATGAATAGCTTAATAATATTACATCTTTCTTGCATTTCACAGTTATGAGTCACTTTTGCTATCAAGAAATAATATATTTATACAAGTAGGCAAAATTTCCAAAGTACAATTACTTTATTTTAATTCAGGAAAGACTTTTATAAACAAATGATTAATTATCCTTTTCCTAATTTCTAATTCTAATTTTTTATATAATAGAAATGTATGTGGTAAAGTGCATTTTGAACAGAATATTATGTCTTACCACTGATTTCTTCATATTAACTTTTAAAAAAATTTTACTATTTACTGAAGATTTTAGACCAACAAACTGATGCCATGGTGGGAAGGTAAGAAAATTTTTTGTAGTCTTAGAGCCGAAGCCAGTGAAAGTGAACCCACCATCTTATGGAGACTCTCCATATTTTCCATTGACTCTTATGCTATTGAAATTCTGTTTCTGAACCACACTCTTCGTGTGAACTGCTATCAGATTTTGACATTTAAAATGGAGCCATTCAAATAGAAAGATTAAAATGTACTCTGTAAAATCAACAATGCAAAAGAGTTCTGCATCCCTTGCTGTTGGTTGTTTTATTAGATGGAGATTTTTATTTTTGGTTTTTCCATTTGACAGGTCCTTAAGGACAACTGATATCTGGAAACAAGTGTCTTTGATTTTACAGCATATGTTCTAGCATAAATGCCATGCCCACTACACTTATGTTGAAGAGGAATATTATATAAAAGAATGTGCTTGGTCTGTGTGCTACAATCCAGGACATCCTAAACACAAATGATGTGCTAGCATATTAAACCTTTGTATCCACATCAGAGTTGCTTATCACCACTCCTGTTCTTTGGAACAGATCACATATAATACCCACACCTGGCAATATCTCCTGAAATGTAATTTAGCGCAATGCTTCTCAAATTTTGTGAGAACAGGATCATTTCTGATTCTATATATGGGGAATGGATTTGATATACTGTATTTCTTACAAATTCCAGTGAAGATATTGATACTGCTATTCAGAGAGCCAAATTTGCAGTTTTAATGGAAATTTATCATATTAAAGCCTGAGAAAGAGTTAATGAACTCTCTTTAATTTCCTGTGATCTAATGTTTTGCTTAACATAGAATAATAAAATTTTCCTGGAATGTTATTTGATACCTTGATGAACTGCTTTTCCACAAAGTGTACTTAGAAATGTATCCCTCTACTTTCATTATTTTCGACATTTTAGAGTCAATTGTACTCATTTGAAGGGCTTAGTAAAACAGATATTTCCCACTCTGCCCTTGAGATTTCTGACACAGTAGATTTGGGGTGGAGCTGAGTAGTCACATTATGATTTTAAAGAGTATTGGCCAGAAGATCCCTCCTCAGGCATCTAAGTCTAGCCTCTCAGGTGATCAGATTAGCAGAAATCAACTTTGCATTCCTCTTTATTTACTTCCTCCCCCATCATAAATTCTTCAGGACAATAATATAATATTTGTCTTTGAAGTTTATATTAAAAAAAGATATATATGTATGGGGGGCTGGAGAGATGAATTGGTGCTTAAGAATACTTGCTTTTCTTTCAGAAGACTTGGTTAGTTTTCAGCATCCACATAGTGGCTAACAACAATTTGGAACTCTAGTTCTGGGGAACTGATGCCCTCTTCTGGCTTCTTCATGCACTTCATGCATATGATACACTTACATCTATGCAGGCAAAACAGTACACATAAAATAAAATAATAAATAATTTTTTAAATCTATGTGGAGAATTTGGAATACCATTTTGCAAATACTTTGTTGAAAAACTAAGTACATGGGTGAGCATTCTTTCAATGAAAAGAAACATGAGACATTTGGTTGCCATTTTCATCTATGCAAAGCATTTTCTCTATCAACGGGGCAGGCATTTTTATTTATAAAAGCATTTTGATCTAAAATATTAGGCATTTTCAGACACTTTATGTACTTGTAAAATTATTATCTATATTTTATGCACAATTTCTCTATTTTTATCAAAAATCTTATATAAATTACATACTAAAATATTCAGATTTATATATGTATTCATTAACCTTTATTACACCATCATTATTACTATCCAAAAGCCCATGCAATAGAAATTGGGCAGAGATTTTCATACTCTAAATTCTAGACACTTTGTTTTCCATGTAGATATTATGTAGTCTGAGTGTGGCTTTTCCTAAATATTAGAGATGAGAAGTGTTTTGGTTTGGTATTTCTTTTTTTTTTTAAGTTTTTTTTTTTCTTCTTTCATTTATTTATTTTTATGCAACTTTTGGGCACTCTAACATTTCCCTCTCTGAAGAGGTAACCCTAAAATCTTTTGAGGATTAGATACAAGCTCCCAAATATTTTTGACACTTTTAGCCTTTGGAACGAAGTATGTTGCTAACAGCCCCAAAGGCATTTTGACTTTTAGCCAAGAACCTGGCTACTTTTCTTTGGGGTCTTCTTACACCATGTGGCAAATTCTTACCTCCTATTCTTAACACGCCATCCTATGAAGGAGTTATGCAAATTGCCATAGGGAATAGGGATGCAGACCCCTCTGGCCTCTATGCTGAACAGGGACGCAGGGTGAGGCAGGGTGAGGCCCCCTTCAGTGGATCTATCTAAATGACTCCCAAATTACATAATTCTCATCCCTAGGGGGGAAAAGAAAGTCCTTGAATTGTGAATAGGAGATGTGAAGGAGAAGTAAAGTCAAGAGTATTTAGCATTACATGTTCTAGACAGGAAACTGGAAAAAAGTCAGAACAGGGCAAATTTCAAATATTCATATGATAGTCCACTGGAATTTCTTGAGAGCTTCCAAAAGCATCTGTCTATTGGGTTCTTCCTCATTTTTCTTTTGTCTGCCAAGGCTAGACTCAAGAGTAATGGATTCAGGATTTGCTTTCAGACATTTTGATTGCTATTGGAGTGGTTAGAATCAGGTCATTTCCCTCTCAAAGGCTCCTAGATAGGGGGAGAAAACAAATTTGGCCATTATTGTAGAAAAATGTCAGGTTGTCTCCCTTAGCTACAGGTGGGCACCACAGTATTACAGGCCAAGATTTGAAGTCCTACATCTGAGAAGCACTTTCTGATTCATAACAAAATTATCAATGAGAAATAATTGTCTAAATAACTTTTTATATGGACTTAAGCCTAATATCTGAGAAGTGTATTCCCTTGAACTCTTAAAGAAATATATTGATCACTTTAATCTTTGGTTATACTTTCCTTTTGGGTGTTTAAGACCATACAGATGGCCCAATTAAATCAACTTATATTTACACTTAAGGTCATTTGAAGATCTGTTCCTCAGGGGTCACATTGGCTTGGGAGGAGCACCTGGCTCCTTTCCTTGACCAGTTCCATCTATGTGAAGATATGTCAATGGTCCTGAGCAACCATGACTGGCTTCATTTGGAAGCATGGAGGAAATGTTTCCTCTGAGTTGACCCTCCTTTTGTAGACTGAACACTGGTTCAAGTCCATCTGATGGGGTCTCCATGGCCTCCCTGAACAAGAGGACAGGTGACTCACCACAGCTGCAGGACTTTATGAGAGGTGTTCTATAGTCCCCTGGAACTTAGTCGACTTTGGAGGGCAAGGCAACAACTCTCCTTTAAGTCCCTCTGACCAGATAAGTATAGGCTCCAAAGTATGGCTGTTAAGCATGCACTAAGGTTAGTTCCACCAGTCTGGTACTTTTAATTACCATGTACTATGTAGCTAAAACTTGAGTAAAAAACCAAATGTTCTCAGATATACCTGCTGCTAGTAATCCAGAACTGTATCTAAACTCATTAATTATGGTGGTCACACCAAATAGCAGATTTTTAATATTGATTAAACAGCCTTATATGAAAATAAAATATCACATCTGGCTTAAGCAGTTTGAGAAAAAGTCAATGCTTCGATTCATACTATCAAAGGGCAGGTTAGCTCTCTTTTGGGGACTAATGGAGCAAAAGGATTTTAGGTTGAAGTTCATGTCAATTTGTTATATTGAAAGTCCCAGGATTCTAAAGGATTATACACATCTACTTAGCATGTAGTCTGCCAATGGTACAACAGAGCCTGCATATTAACACCTCTGTTTCAATCGTAGTGTACTGAGTATTTTAAAGCCACAATGGTCATCTACTACTCAAAGAATATTCTTTTCAAATTAATACTGTTATTGACAACCTGCTTGGTCACTGTGGTGGTTTGAATGAGAATGTCCCCCACAGGTCCAAGTATCTGAACATTTTGTCCCCAGTAGGCAGTGCTGTTTGGGGGCATCCTAGAAGGTGTGGCAATGCTGGAGGAAGTACGTCTCTGGAGGCAGGCTGAGAGAGTTCTTAAGCTTTTCCAGGTTAGTTGCCCTCTTGCTTCCTGAGGCTGCTTGAAGATGTGAGAACTGAGCTTCTGCTCCTGCTCCTGCCACCTCTGCTGCTATGATGGACTCTTGCTACTTTGGAACCATAAGCTAAATAAACTCTTCATTTTATGCATTGTTTTGATCATGGTGCAACAAAAAAGTAACTAATACAGTTACCAAGGCACACAATCACCAAAGTCCTCTGGTGGAGAGACTCAGAAGACCAATGCCTGTTGGCACAGCAACCATGCTGACACTCATGGATCAAGAACAAATTCTGAGCTTCATATCTTCCTTTTTAATCTTTATCAGTGTCTCATACTTGATTGTCTGTCTTTAAGAAATTGCCACCACCAGCCCAATCCTCAGCCACTATTACTCTCTTTAGCTAGTAGCCATCAACAAAGAAACAAGTAGTTCCACCAGCAAGATTACTCCTTGTTGATGGCTCAGGTAATTGTCAATATATTTAGAAACACAACTTTATTGAGGTGTGCAAATTACTTTTAAGCAGAATGTATTGTACACTTAATATGCTACAAAATAATATAAATATGACTTTTATAAGAACAAGGAAGACAAATAAACATGATTAAAATTTATTGTTATGGTGACATTATTGAGATTATTTGGATTCAATCTCTAATATCTCTAGGACATACTTGCATTCCTAGATTCATGTTTTCCATTGCTAAAAGATGTCTTTGATACAGCACATTATTTTTTGCATTATTAAACTTGTTCCTTAGAAATTCTGAAAAATAAACCATGTTTCAGCTTTATATTTAGCTTGAGTAACAAGCTGTATTTTTCCAACTTTATATTTAGTTGTGTAGCAAACATGCTATATTTCTCATTGACATTTTACATATTAGTCAACCGCAATGGCATTACAATTATAAAACAAACATTGGTCTAAGTTTTATCCTAGTTGACAAAAAGTAAAATTTATTTTTGTAAACAAATCAATAATGCCATTGTTTTATAATAAAATTCTGTGCAGTACTTATTTTAATTATTTGGTGTCAAGAGGAGATTTATCAACTAAATACCTTGATAGCCTTTAAAGAGACCAATATTTTGTTAACAGACATTATTATTCCTGACTTTCATCATATACATTTTAAGATTTACCACCTTCCTAGCAGGCATCAATCTACCTTTCAGGGGATTATGATAGGCATCAAGATACAGCATGAGTAAACAAGGCATTTCAAATCTTACTCTTTTGACACACAGAAGAAAGACATTTCATAAAACAGTGGGTTGGGGGAGTTCCTTAGGGAATTCAGGTGCAGTGTCTCCCTGATGGAAATCATCCAGCAGAGAGTTGAAAGCCGTGTTTACAGTCCCTGCTGAAATACTGATTTCTATCTAGAGCAGTTGTTCACAAACAGAGTGATAAGCAGAGTAGAAAATCCTCAATATTACAGCAAAAGCAAAATCAAAGAGAAAATAGACAGGAATACTGGGCAATGTGATAATGACACTTCAATATTTACCCATCTGACACCAATTCAGTATTTATCTCCATTATGTATAATTTAATTTTCTGTTTCTTGGATAAGTAGGAAAAACAAAAAGATCACTTTTAAACTCTGATTGGTAGTATAGAATATTGAAGGTGAATTTACATGGCTATTTTATTTTGTTGACTCTTCCTTGCTTTGTGTACTTCTTACAGTTGTTAGATAAATGTGCACAAAGTAAACTCATGCTTGCATTCACCACCAGCGGTGGCTGCTCTTCCTTTCTTGTGGTGCCACTCCTTCGTTCTCATGGGCATCGAGGCTGCTCCTCCGTTCGCCCTGGGCTGAGGCCACTCTTCTGCCTGCCCTGGGCTGAGGCTGCTCTTCTGCCTGCCCTGGGCTGAGGCTGCTCTTCTGCTTGACTGGTGCTTTCTCTTGTTGTTGCTGCTCCTGCCTGGTCCCAGACCCCAGGGCTGGTGAGGAGACTGTGTCAGTGGAGCCACATTCAGACACAGGAGACCAGGTTCAGTGACACAGGTCTGCTTTATTGCAGGAAGACATAAGCTTATATAGGGGTAGTAGTCCAATCACAGCACAGCAAGTAGGATACCTCATTGTCATAACAGGTTTAGCATCCTATCACAATAAAGCAAGTAAGATACGTTATTAGCATTACAGACTTAGCATGCTATTAGCATAACCGACTTAATGTCCTATCACAGAATAGCGGGTAGGATGCCTCATTAGCATACTGGGTTTCAGATGTCAGAGCCTGGATTCCTGGAAACCACGTGACCCTGACAGTTGCAATATCACACTAGGCTCAAGCCGGTCTCCCACATCTTCCCCCCCCCTTTTTTTTTATCTTTAAAGGGGATGTATATAGCATATTGATATCAGTCTAGATACATCAAGGCAAAGTAAAATGGCTCAGGGGGTCATTGTATCAAGAGCTCCCTCCCTCAGGATGGTGAGCTTTCTTAAAAGTAGGTTGTGCCAACTCCATGCCACCCAGTGGGAGTCGAGATTCTTTGCCTTGGCATTGTTGTCCCCACCTCAAGGGTAACCCAGCATTATGGACTGTGCCTGTCTTAGATTGTCCTATCTTTTGGGATCTTACCTGTCATTGACTACAAGCCCTCAAAGGGTGGGTCCCTTCATGTGGTTTGGCAGAGGGAGAGGCAGTACATCCATTATTGGTTTGTTTAAAAGCCTCCTCAGGGGTCAAATTTGTTGAAACCCTTCGGAGGCCAATTATAGGTTGGTAGGGGCAAGGAACAGTGGGTCCTTGTTTGCAGAGACATGCCTGGCACGATCCAGAGGTGGGGCAACAGCTAACTGAACTAACCTTAACAAAATTAACAATGTAGGGTCCAAAAATTAGGAGATAGCAGTAATGGCTATAGTCTCTGCTTATGAAGTGAGATAATGTCATCCCAAGTTATCAGTTGTGTTGGAGCCAGTTGCTTTCATGGTCTGTGACACTGGGTCAGTCTCTTGGTGGTTGAGAAGTGTGTCGTTTCCTCCAAGGTCAGGGCTGCCATCTCTGGGGTTGGTGGTTGTGGAGGGAAGTTTTCTGTTGTAGGCAATTCCAATGTTTTGAGCTGGCATCTAAATGGGGACTAGAACATTATCTGGAAAGACACAAGCATAGCCTCACCCTTGCGTTAACAACAGGTGTCAATAATATGATGAATACATTTGAGCTTGCCAAAGGAAGTAACGTCCATCTGCCAGATCTTGTTAGGACAGGTGCGAGACCAATGACCCTGTCCTCTGCAGGCCCAACATTTGCCTTTGTCCATCTTGGCCTGTGGTTGTTGAGAAGCCAGTGCCTCAGCAGGAGCTGTGGCATGGGCTCGAGGGGTCCCCACATCCCAACAGGCTAGAATCCATTCAGAGACATCCTTGTATCTAATGGATCCTATGGCAAGGCAACACTTGGCAGAGCAGCTTCCTTATGCAAGATTCTTGAGCAAAGCATCTGCAGCCTCCCGATGGCTGATTTTCCTATTAACACTTTGTTGACACCTTTCAATGAAGTCAGAGAAAGGCTCACCTTGTTTTTTATCAATCTGGTCAACTTGGTATCGTCATGAGTCGGCATACTTTGGAAAGCACAGAGCGCGCAAAGCTGCACTTGTTCAAAGTAGCAAGGAGTTCCCTGTCCTGGGCTTGTGGGGTTTCAAAAGTGCCATGTCCTACCAAGGCGTCAAACCCAATGTTTTGGACATTGGCATTTCTATTGTGCTGCACCTGTTGTTTGCCTTCTTCCTGATAAGCAGCCATCCATAAGAGAAAATAACCTCCCTGTAGAGAGGGATAGGGGGTGTTGGCCGCATGGCTGATTGTATCTAATAGCTGACCAAACTAAGGGGAATGAATGCCATCCTCAATGGATGCCGTACGCAGCTTTTTTAAAGTATGAGAATATGGATTCCAGACATTAGGGTTCTGTAGTCCCTGATTGGTGGTAACTGGGAAAAACTGTTGAAAATCACCCATTGTATCGTAGGAGAGGGGCCTAGGCAAGAGGGACTTACAGTCCTCCTCTGGAAAGGAGGGGTAGATGGACTGGGGGGAAACTTCCTTAGAGCTAGTGCAAGATGGCGGAAAGTAGCCATCACCCCGTAATAGCAGAGGGGAGGCTGCCTTAAGTTCCCGTTTCCTCAAAGCCAATACAAGATGGCGGAGAGTAGCCACTGTCCTGTAATGGCAGGGCAGGGGCAATCTTGACTTCCTGTTTTTCATCAGGGGGACCCTTGGACCCTAATTCCTCATTTTTTACCTCATTATTAGCAGTCATCATTTCCACATCAGAAGAGAGATCAGTTAGTTTGGTTTTGACTGGAAACACCTGGGACAAGCCGTCTCCACTATCCTGTTGCTTTATTTGTGTATCTGTGTTTTTAGTATGAGATTATTCTGATCAGGGGCATGGGGGGAACTCTCCAAAGTGAGGCCAGAATGGCAGTCACAATGGTGTAGAATGGCCCAGATAATGGACGCCCCTCCCTGACTTCTCTCTTTCTGGCCATGAGCAGCACATGAGCCCATTGCTCTGGATCCCAACAGCAGGAATCTGTAAACCAAGGATCAAGGGCTAACACTTCATCTAATACCTTAGTTACTTCCTTCTCTGTTACCCTAATTTGCCTACTCCTGAGGAGAGAAACCAGTGCAGCAGCACAGGGGCTGGCAGTAGCTAGATAACTATTCCCCATACTGGAGGTCACTCACCCTGCAAGATGTACCCAGAAGGACTCAGGAGCTGTTCAGGAAGATGATCGGTGGAGACAGGAACAACATGCCAAACCGAAGACAGCGAGCCAGAAGAATGAAAACGGCGAGCACCCATGGATGAATCACTGGAAAAGGGGGCATCAGGAGTCCTGAGTGTTACAGCTCAGTTTGTTACAGCTCCATGGGGCAGGAGGCTTCATGCCCCATGTTGGGAGCCAGCTGCGGTCACCACCAGCAGCTCCTTTCTTGTGGGTGGCGCTCCTTCATTCTCATGGGCTTCAAGGCTGCTCCTCCGCTCACCTTGGGCTGAGGCTGCTCTTCTGCTTGCCTTGTGTTGCCTCCTGTCATCGCTGCTTCTGCCTGGTCCCAGATCCCAGGGCTGGTGAGGAGACTGTGTCAGCAGAGCCACATTCAGACACAGGAGACCAGGTTCAGTGACGCAGCTCTGCTTTATTGCAGGAAGGCACAAGCTTATATAGGGATAGTGGTCCAATCACAGCACAGCAAGCAGGATACTTTATTAGCATAACAGGCTTAGCATCCTATTAGCATAACAGACTTAACTTCCTATCACAGAATAGTGTGTAGGGTGCCTCATTAGCATACTGGGTTACAGATTACAGAGCCTGGATTCCTGGAAACCACGTGACCCTGACTGTCGCAATATCTAAGTGTTGAAATTTAGGATCTCAAGGGTGGTGATTAGGGAGTGGTGAGCTCTAGGCATCAGTCTCATGATCTGCCAATGGGAGCAAATGTCAAAAGGCATTCCTTGTGGCTCTAGTGGTCAAGGGCCATTGTCTCAAGCCTGCTGTATGGCTGTCAATAAGGCTTTCACCTAGGCTCAAGTCTGTCTCCCACACAGGCTATTCTTACAACGCAAGGAGGAAGACATTATAAAAGGTGTGTTTACTGAGAACTATAGTTTCCTGACAATTATACCTGTAATCATTATTGTATGATTTCAAATTTACTCTGGAATGTAACAGAAATAAAAATAATATTTTTTGAAGCAATAAAAATTTTCTGCTTTTCTCCACATTGTGGTGGTACATATCGCTTATCTTTTAATCCCAGTACTCTGGAGGCAAAGGCAGGCTGATCTCTGTGAGTTCAAGGCCAGTCTAGTCTGTATAGTGAGCTTCTGGACAGCTGGGGCTACAGTGGGACCCTGTATCAATAGTCAAAAAAAAAAAAAAAAAACCTAAAAAAAAAAAAAAAAAAAAAAAAAAAAAAAAAAAAAGATTTTCCTGGAGTCTCTTCCTAAATGAAGAAGACTATTCAGTTCACTTTGTAAGTACTGTATCAAGGATGGACTCACACTGTTGAAAATGACACCAGAGCTGTTGGAGACAGATGTAGAAAACATACCTGACATTAGAAAGGAATAATTGGGACAATAATTACACAAGTAGAACTAAGAAATACATATTTTTCAAGAAAAATACTGAAGACAATCACCTATCTACACAGCATAGGAAAAAAAGAGAAATGTTTCTAAGTTAGAACTGAGGAAGTGGCCAGGCTTAGCAGTGAGGGTCTATAAGCAAGTGGAGTAAGGTTGGACTTTCTGGGAAATACAAATACATCTCATTGTGAAATACACTTTCCACCTTCTTATTATGTCTTCAGGCTTTGTTTATTCTGACTTCTTGTTGTTCTTTTGATGCTGTAAATCAGAATTTTCTCCTTATTTTATGATGATTAGATCTTTTCTGGGAAAAGCTATCTTCCTCAAAAGGTATCATCAACCACTGACTAAACCATTTGTAAAGTGTGTAACTGATCATTAACTTTGATTTTTGTGTCAAATGATGTTAACAGTTGGTACTCATATCTCTCAGTGTTGTTTCCAGATATGGGAGGAACTCTTTGTCTGCATCAGAAAGGATTTTACCAGCAATGGATCATGTCATTAATACCAAAAGATACTTGCATAGATATGCATTATGTAGCAAATGGTATGGGAAAGAGCTGGCTACAACTCATCCTTTTAATTCTGTCTTCTGGTTTAGTATCCACTATCTTTCCTTGCTCAAGAATTATGGATCTTTATAATCTTATCAGAGAAGATGAATGCCCTGATTCTTCAGGATTTACTTCTGGCTCAGTAGAGGCATGGCACAAATAATTGGTCCATTGTTTCTGTACCTAAGGAGGATAGGTCACTGTAGCAGAGGTGAACCATCTTCTGAAGGTGGATTTTTTTATATTAGTATTCTTTTGAAGTTTGGCTTTTTAGGATCCTCTTTTAAAGTCTAGTAGATCTCTTTCTGTTTTGTGCTATTGTTAATTATTCCATGATTTGGCTATATTTTCCTATTGGCCGTTTAAGGCTGTCTACATGGCCCAAAATTAATTTTTTTCTTATTACTGTTAAGGTCAGCTGAGGCTCTTTAAGGGGTGCTTCTGGGGACATAGCAGGATCCCCTTGGCTCTTTTAGTAATTCATAGCCAGCTGTTTCCCCTGCTGGTGGTAGTAGACAAGGGAGGCAAGTTTCAATGGGGTACACTGCCTGAAACTTAGAGTGATCAGACAGTTAGAGAAGAGCTCCTAGGGCCAGAAGTGTGGAAAAGTAGAGATGTTTGGAATTCAGATTTTTAAAAAAATGGTTTGAGGAAACCATTGCAACAGAATAATAGACCATGTGCAGGATCCATGACATGCATAAGATATTGAGAAGAAAGCTGAAAAATGTAGAGTTTGATATTTTTCAATGGCAAACAGAAAATGAATTGATTATTCTCTACTACATAGACACAGTATTCCAACCAAGACCAAATTTTGTCCAAAAGAATAAATAAAATAGTCTCATCTCAAAAGAAGATATTCTCTACAGAATCAAATTATGTGATTGTTTTCTCTTCTTGAAAAATAGAGATAATATTACATATATATTAGACTTCATTTTAACTTTACTTAGGTATTTTTATTTCCATTTAATTTTTTTTTACTGTGTTAAAGTATGAGTAGAACAGAAAGAATCTTTCCTTTTATGTTGATTGTTATGATTTGCTTTCTGTTGCTTGGAAAAAACACTGACCAGATTCACACTCTTGGTACCCTCAGCTCATCTCTCCTCCTAGCATGGGCACTGGCCCATTTCTTCTCTTGGCACTCCAGACCTCTGGACTGTCCTCTCCACCCAGATCCCCATTGCTACCTGATCCTTTGCACCCAGACCAACGCAAATTCCTCAGCCTAGTCCTCTGGAGCCCTCAAAGCCTGTTCCTTTCCCCACCTTATTTTTGCATACCTGAGACCAGTCTTCATCCCAGGCTGTCCCATCCCCCAACATGGATTTCTGAGACCAGTCTCCTTCCCTGACTGCCTGAGAGCCCTGACTCCTACCTCTACCTAGAAACCTCCCAAATTGTACTGTGCCTGCTGACTAGAGGGATCCAGACCTTGAGAGAAAGCCTGAGAGCATCTGATCCTCATCTGACTTGGGCCTCTGTGGGAACTCATAAGCAGCAAGACAAAAGTCATCTGTCCCCTCCAATATAAAATCAAAAGAGAAAACCTGAAGCATAGACTAACCAGCTTTTCATGGCCAAAAAGTAAATAACAAAGGCACAAAAGTTTACAAAGCAAAGACCTAAACTCTACAAAGAAGGCTTGAGTTTCACACAAGAATCAGAAACTATAAAAGAAATCCACATGTCAAAGTCACAGAGAAAAAATAATAACATGAAAACCCAAATAATATATCCCCACCAAGTACCAATAGTACTGTACAGCAGTAAAATGAAAACCTCCTATAAATAACACAGGACATGGAACTCAAAAGAACAATTTTAAAAATGATAAAAGAATTCAGGAACTTAAAGAACACACAAAGAAATCAAAGAACTGAAAGAAGATAGGGATAAACTTCTGAATGAAATCAGAAAAAGAGTTGGAAATAGTGAAGAATACTGTGACACTCAGAAGGAAGTGAAACACTCACTAAGCCAATTAGAAACGACAGGAGAAAGCCTCACCAATAGGATGAATGACATGGAAAAGAGTATCAAGACTGGAAGATAAATTGGATGAACTAGGCCACTCAAGCAAAGATTATGAAAAATTACAAAAACACAAGAATGAAATATGCAGAAATTGTGTGACAACATAAGAAGACCAAACTTATGCATCATAGGCATAGAGGAAGGAGAAGAATCTCAGGATAATAGTATGGACCAGATCCTCAACAGGATTGTAGAAGAAAATTTCCCAAAATTAAAGAAAGACATGCCCCTACAAATACAAGAATCACATAGAACACCAAACTGACAGGACCAGAAAAGGAACTCTCCACAGCACATCATAGTAAAAACACTAAAAGTACAGGACAAAGAGACAATACTGAAAGCAGCAAAGGAAAAACAAGTCACATATCAAGGAAAGCCCATCAGAATTACAAGTGACTTTTCAGTGTGAACTCTGAAAGCCAGATGAGCCTGGACCAAAGTATTCCCAGTTCTAAATGACCACAGATGCCAATCCAGATTACTTTACCCAGCCAAAATGTCTATTATAGTAGAAGGGAAAAGAAAAATGTTCCATGACATAAATAGGCTGAAAGAATTCATGTCTACAAAACCAGCCTTTCAGAGAGTTCTTGAAGGAATAGAAAGAGATGAAGAAAGGAACAACTATATGTAAACAGAAAGAAATTTAATGAAGGTTTAACTGTGGAAACTCATGCACAGTTACAATAAAAATGCTAAAAGAAATAAAAAAGACAGGAATCAATAGACATATTTCATTAATAAGTTTAAATATCAATGGACTGAGTTCTCCAGTCAAAAGACACAGACTAGTTGAATGGATTAAGAAACAAACCCATTTTTTTGTTGTCTATAAGAACAACATGTTCAAGGACAAGCACTATCTTAAGGTGAAAAGATAGAAAAAAATATTCCAAACTAATGGTACAAATAAAAAAGCAGGAGTTGCAATTCTAATATCTGACAAAATAGATTTCAAGCTAAAATTAATCAGAACAGATAAAGAGGGCCATTTCATTCTGATCAAAGGAACAATTGACCAAGAAGATATTCCAATCTTGAACATATATTCACCAAACTGGTGCAACCAACTTCATAAAAATAGTACTATAAGACTTTAAAACCCAGATTAATCCCAAGTCATTACTATCTGGGGACTATAATACCCCAATGTCTCCAATACATAGGTCAACAGGACAGAGAATTAAGAGAGACATCTGAATTGAACAATACCATACATCAAATGGACCTAAAAGAAATCTACCGAATATTCCACCTAAGAACCAAAGAATATACTTTCTATTCAGTGCCCCATGGGACTTTCTCCAAAATTGACCACATATTGGGGGACAAAGCAAGCCTCAACTAATACAAAAAGATTGAGATAATACCATGCATTCTATCAAACCGTAGTGCAATAAAGTTTAAAATCAACACTAAAAGAAACCCTTGTAACTACATGAACACATGGAGATTAAACAACATACTCCTGAATGATGAATAGGTCAAAGGAGAAATTAAGAAAGAGATAAAAGTATTCCTGGAACTACATGAAAAGAACAATGCAGCACAACAAAACCTCTGGGAAATGTTGAAAGCGTTCCTCAGGGGGAAGTTTATAGCTCTAAGTGCCTGCATTAAAAAAATTGGAAGGCTGAGCATGGTGGCGCATGCCTTTAATCCCAGCACTCAGGAGGCAGAGGCAGGCAGATCTCTGTGAGTTCAAGGCCAGCCTGGTCTACGTAGTGAGTTCCAGGATAGCTGGGACTACAGGGAGACCCTGTCTTAAAAAGACAAAAAAAAAAAAAAAAATCAGAAAAAATGCAAACAAATGACTTAATATTGCAACTCAGACTGAGCATGGTGGCGCATGCCTTTAATCCCAGCACCCAGGAGGCAGAGGCAGGCAGATCTCTGTGAGTTCAAGGCCAGCCTGGTCTACGTAGTGAGTTCCAGGATAGCTGGGACTAAAGGGAGACCCTGTTTTAAAAAAAAAAAAAAAAAAAAAAAAATCAGAAAAAATGCAAACAAATGACTTAATATTGCAACTCAGGACACTTGAAAAGCAATAAGAAATGAAGCCCAAACCCAGCAGACAGGAAGAAATAACAAAAACCAGAGCAGAAATTAATGAAATAGAAGCAAAGAAAATACAAAGAATCAACGAATACAAGAGCTGGCTCTTTGAAAAGATAAACAAGATTGACAGATCCATAGCCGAGTTAACCAAAAGAAAGAAAGAGCACTTCCAAATCAACAAAATAAGAGATGAAAGGGGAAAACTGTAAAAACCTGTACGCTACCTAATCGGAAAACTGAAACGAAATACACTGCTATCTAAAAAGCATGGGAATCACCAAAAGTAAACCACGAAGAGAGCAATAGCTTAAAACAAACAAACAAACAAAAAAACATAACACATAAGGAAATGGAAACAGTAATATAAAACGTCCCAAATAAAAAAAGCCCAGGACCAGATGGATTTACAGCAGAATTGTACCAGACATTTAAAGACGATCTACATCCAATACTACTTAATTTATTCAAAAACATAGAAATGGAGGGAGAACTTCCAAATTCCTTTTGTGAAGCCAGCATCACTCTAACACCAAAGCCAAGTAAAGCTATAAAACAAAACAAAACAAAAAAACAAAACAAACAACAAAAATAACCAACTTTAGACCCATATCCTTATTTAACATAGCTGTAAAAATTTTCAACAAAATACTTATAAATCACATACAGACATACATCAAAAAGATCATTCACCATGACCAAGTCGGCTTTATTCCAGAAACGAAAGGACAGTTCAATATACATAAAGCAATAAGTTTAATAAATTATATAAATGGACTCAAAGACAAGAACCACAAGGTCATCTCAATAGATGCAGGGAAGGCCTTTGACAAAATTCAACACGCATTTATGTTCAAAGTCCTAGAGGGAATTTGACTTAGAGGGAACATACCTCAACATAATTAAAGCCATATACAACAAACCCACATCCAACATCTTTCTAAATGGAGAAAAACTGGAAGCATTCCCATTAAAATTAGGAAAAAGACAAGGCTGTCCATATTTCCACTCCTTTTGAACATAGTGCTTGAAACTCTTGCAAGAGCAAAAAGACAGGAGAAGGAAATTAAAGGAGTAAGAAATGGAAAAGAGAGATTGAATTAACACTTTTTGCAGATGATATGATATTATAGCTAAGAGATGCCAAGAATTCCACCGGAAAACCCCTAGAAATGATT
Organism: Nannospalax galili; assembly: GCF_000622305.1. Taxonomy (NCBI): domain Eukaryota; kingdom Metazoa; phylum Chordata; class Mammalia; order Rodentia; family Spalacidae; genus Nannospalax; species Nannospalax galili. The sequence goes on from NW_008356355.1 coordinate 130,115, forward strand.
AACAGTTTCAGTGAAGTGGCAGGTCACAAAATTAACCTATAAAAGCCTATAGCTTTTCTATATACCAATAACAATCAGACAAAGAGTACGTGGAAAACTTCCCTTTCACAAAATCAAACAAAAAACCTCAGAACAAACCTGACCAAAGACTTTAAAGACCTCTACAATGAAAATTTTAAATCTTTAAAGAAAGAGATTGAGGAAGACTGGGAAGGACATCCCATGCTCATGGATTGGAAGAATTAATATTGTGAAAATGAACATCCTACCAAAAGCCATTTATAGATTCAATGCAATGGCAATCAAAATCCCCATGACATATTTCACAGAATTGGAATAAAACATCGTAAGATTTATAGTGAAGCACAGAAGACCTCAGATAGCCAAAGCAACCCTGAGCACTAAGAGCAACGCTGGGAGATTGCTATACCAGACTTTCAACTATATTTCAGAGCTATAGTCCTAAAAGCAATGTGCTACAGACACAAAAATAAACCTGTAGATCAAGGGAATAAAATTGAAGACCCAAATATGAATATATGCAATTTCAGCCTCCTGATATTTGACAAAGGGGCCAAGAATATTCACTGGAGGAAAGACAGCATGTTCAGCAAATGGTGCTGGCAAAACTGGATCTCCACCTGTAGAAGAATGAAACTAATCCCCATCTTTCACCTTTCACAAAAGTCAACTCAATATGGATCAAAGACCTGAATGCGAAACCTGAAACTGGTAGAAGAAAACTTTGGCAATAATCTGCATGATATAGGCGTAGGAACGGATTTTCTAAACTAGACATCAATTGCTCAGGAAATAAGATCAAGAATCAACAAATTGGACCTGATTAAACTAAAAAGCTTCTGTACATCAAAAGAAGCAACCAAGGAAGTAAAGAGAAAAACCAGAGAGTGGCAGAAAATCTTCACCACTGACACATCTGACAAACGTTTAACATCCAGAATATATAAAGAACACAAAAACAAAGAATCAAGAAAAGAAGCAGCCCAATGAAAAGATGAGTTAAGGAGCTGAACAGAGAGTTCTCAAAAGAAGAAATAAAGATGGCTAAGAAGTATCTTTTTAAAAATTATTTATTTAATAACCACATACTTAGAAGAAGCATTTAATTACATCAGCATTGACATATTCAATTTTCTGAGCTAAGATGCATTTCTTTCAAAATTGGCTGTACATTTTTATGTTTACAGTTGAATTATTGTACTCAGTATTAACCCTATAAGACATAAAATTAAATGAAGTTTTAACCTTTCAAAAAGGTCTCCATTTCATTATTTAAATACACAGTTTCATACAGAAAAATTCATTTTTAATGCAATTGACATTAAGATATTTGCACATGCATTTCTAATCTCTAAATATCTGATTATTACTAGTCACAGTTGGTTACTTTCTGAG
>NW_008356355.1:138083-147790 GCF_000622305.1 Nannospalax galili
TTGGCTGTAAATTTTTAGGTTTACAGTTGAATTATTACAGTTATACAATATTGTGCTCAGTATAAACCCTATAAGACATAAATTAAATGATGTTTTAACCTTTAAAAAGATCTCCATTTCATTATTAAAATACACAGTTTCATATAGAAAAATTCTTTTTCAATGCAATTGACCTTGGATGTTTGCACATGCATTTCTAATCTCTATATAGCAGATTATTACTAGTCACAGTTGGTTACTTTCTGAGGTCTTTGGCATCTGAGCATGGATATAAAATCATCAGGTAGATTTCAATGATAATGTTTTCCAGCTCTACTAATTAACATGAAGCAAATTTTTATGCTTCTTCCTCAAATATAACTCATTTTTTTGTTAATTTTTTGTGTGTATTTCATACAGAACATCCCAAACAGCACCCTCCTGTAGCCCCTCCACCCACTGGAACCCATATACTCCATAATCCCTGTTCTTTTCCACTGTGTTGTCAGCACCCCCAGCTGTTCTCCAGTGCTTGTTCATCCACTGAATCTAGTCAGCCTATCTAGAGTTCCTTGTTTTAGGAAGGTCAGCTGTTCCTCATCTAGCAGTTGAAAGAGATATATACTTGCTCTGGGGTGTGTTACTGAATATATTAAAGCTGTAATGAAAAGCTTCTTCTAATCATGTAGTTATTAAAAATTAAAAAAGTATAATGATTAGAAGTATCTTTTTAAAAAAATTTGTTTAGAATTTCATACAGGGATATAAGCATATAAGGTGTTTTGATCAAGTCCATGCCCACTCCCTCCCCTCCAAGTCCTCCCATATCTCCCCATCACTGTTTTTCTGATAACTTCATGTACCCTTTCTTCATTTTTTATGGTGCTTTTTGCTTTTCTAACATTCGCCCCTCTGAGGAGGTAGCACTAAAATATCTTCAGAGGCCCAAATACTTTTGACATTTTTGGACTTTGGAACAGAAGTATGTTGCTACAAGGCCAAAGGACATTTTCACTTTTAGCTAAGAAGCTGGCTACTCTTCTTTGGGGTCTTTTTACTCTAATTGCCTAGCCATTCCTACCTCCTATTCTTATCACCCCATCCTCTGAAGATGTTACCCAGCTTGCAGATAGGGAATCAGAATGCATACTGTTCTGGCTTCTTCCATGCTGAACATGGATGCATGGTGAAGCAACTGGGGTACCCCTTTAGTGGGTCTATCAAAAAGACTCCTAACACTTATCTGTATGGAGAAAAGAAAGTCCTTGACTGGTTAATAGGAGATGTAAAGGAGAAGTAAAGTCAAGAGTAATTAGCATTACAAGTTCTAGACAGGGAACTAGGAACAAGTCAGAACAGGGCAAATTTGAAATGTTCACATGAGAGTCCATTGGAATTTCTTGATGAGAGCTTCCAAAAGCATCCCTCTAGTGGGTTCTTGCTAAATTTTTTGTCTGCCAAGGCTAGACTCAAGAGTAAAGGATTCAGGATTTGCTTTCAGGCATTTTGATAGCTGTTAGAGTGGTTAGAATCACTGCCCATTCCCTCTCAAAGGCTCCTAGATAGGGGGAGAAAGCAAATTTGGCCATCATTTTAGAACAATATCAGGTTGCCTCCCTTAGCTATAGGTGAGCACTACAGTATTGCAGACCAAGATTTGAAGTCCTACATCTGAGGAGGACTTTCTGATTCAGGACAAAATTATCAGTGAGAAATAATTGTCTAAATAACTTTTTTGGACTTAAGCCTAATACCTGAGAAGTGAAATCCCTTGAACTCTTAAAGAAATATGTTGATACTTTACTCTTTGGTTATATTTTCCTTTTGGGTGTTTAAGACCATACAGATGGCCCAAGTAAATCAATTTATATTTACACTTAAGCTTGTCTGAGGATCTGTTCCTCAGGGGTCACATGGGCTTGGGAGGACCCTGGCTCCTTTCCTTGGCCAATTCCATCTATGTGAAGTTATATTCACTTAATGGTCCTGCTGGACCATGGCTGGCTTCACTTGGAATCATGGAAGAAATGTTTCATCTGAGTTGATCCTCCTCTTGTGCACTGGACACTATTTCAAGTCCATCTGGTGGGGTCTCCATGGCCTCCCTGAACAAGAGGACAGGTGACTCACCACAGTTAAAGGAATTTTTAAGAGCTGTTCTATAATCCCCTGGAGCTAGGTCGACCTTGGAAGGCAAGGCAAAAACTGTCCTTTATGTCTCTCTGACCAGATTAGTATAGGCCTCAAAGTATGACAGTTAAACACCCAATAAGGTTAGTTCCATCAGTCTGATACTTTAATTGCTGTCTGCTATGTAGATAAAGCTTGAGTAAAAGACCAAATGTTCTCAGGTAAACCTTGACTAGATATACATTTTGTTCCTTAAACTCGTTGACTAAACTATAACCTTAGAAATTTTAAGATTATGTCTATATTATTTTTGTGTCCTCCTTTATATATCATAACAAACCTACACAAACCATCAATTGCTTAGGGTTTGTCATTTTTTATATTTTGGAAAATATCTCCATTCCTATATCCTTTAACATCTTTTACATTTTCATTTTCTTTTTTAATCATTATGAGACATTAAAAACATTAACAAATAAATTTTCCATCTGCTGTGAGAATTCTTTTCCTGGGGATACTAAGCAATGCTTATTCCCTTTTAAGGTACTAGTGTCAAACCAATGTTTGATTAATATTGGAGAATCAATGAATTTTCTGAGCTTACTTACCGAGGTAATGGAGGGGTTGCTGAAGTGAATGAATGACATGAGAGTTTGCACACTGGAAAGCCTTTACCCAGCATGGGTCAAGCCTTCTCTTCCTAGCCTTCCGCAGACTGTATACTTTAGTCCTACCCAAATCCAGGAGACCATGTGTGATTAGGGTCAAAGTACATACAGGTGGCTGGAAAGTTAGAGCATACTCTGGTGAGGGTCCAGTGACCCTGCTTTCCCCTCCTTTAATGAAGGAGCACAACCATCAATAAGCCCAGTTGTGATGATATTTAGCAATCCTGAACTGCTGAAGTCGTGATGATAGTAGTTATTTCATGCAAGTAATTGCTGTACAATATGACCTTATTAAAAGGACATGGAATTTAAAAGGATTTGGTGCTAGGATTCAGAAATGGGGGAGAACATATGTCTTTTATTTTTCTGAGTCTGTGTTACTTCACTTAGTATAACAATTTCTCCATTTACCTGCAAATTTCACTATTTCATCTTTCTTTACGGCTGAATAGAACTCCATTGGTAAATATACCACAATTTTTGATAACCACTCGTCTGTTGAGGGGCACATAGGTTGTTTCCATGTCTTAGCTATTGTGAAAAGAGCAGCAAGAAACATGGTTATACAAGTGTCTCTATAGATATAGGATGAGCCCTTTGGATATATGCCAAGGAGTGGTATAACCAGTCATAAAGTAGGTTCATTTTTAGTTTTTTAAGAGTTTTCCATACTGTTTTCCATAAGGGTTGTATGAGTTTGCAATCCCACCAGCAGTGAATGAGTGTTCCCCTTTTTCCACATCCTTGCCAGCATTTGGTATCATATGTTCTCTTGATCCTAGCCAGTTTGATTGGGGTATGGTGATTCCTTAGGGTGGTTTTAATTTTCATTTCCCTAATTACTAATGATGTTGAACACTTTTTGAAATATTTCTTAGCCATGTTTATTTCTTCCTTTGAGAACTCTCTGTTTAGATCTTTAGCCCATCTTTTCACTGGATCATTTGGTTTATTGTTTCCTTTTTCTTTGAGTTCTTTATATATTCTGGATGTTAAACCTCTGTCAGATAGGACACTTGTGAAGGTTGTTTTCCATTTCTGTGGGTTCTCTCTTCACGTTTTTTAGTTTAATGAAGCTTTTTAGTTTAATGAGGTCCCACTTGTTGATTGCTGACCTTAATTCCTGAGCAACTTAATTCCTGAGCAACATAATTCCTGAGCAACTTATGTCTAATTTAGAACAGCCTTTCCTACATGCATGTCTTATAAGTTACTGCCAATATTTTCTTCTAATAATTTCAAAATTTCCTGTTTCACATTGAGGTCTTTGATCCATTTGGAGTTGACTTTTGTGTAAGGTGAAAGAGAAGGATCTAGTTTCATTCCTCGACAGATTGAGATCCAGTTTTGCCAGCACCATTTATTGAAGATGCTATCTTTCCTCCATTGTGTGTTCTTGACACCTTTGTCAAATATCAGGTGGATGAAATTGCACACACTCGGGTTTGGGTCTTCATTAATGTTCCATTGATCTGTGTGTCTATTTTTTTGTGCCAGTACCATTCTGTTTTTATGATGATAGCTCTGTAGTATACTTTGAGATCTGTGGTATAGTAATTCCACAGTGCTGCTACTTGTGCTCAGGGTTGCTTTGGCTGTCTGGAGTCTTTTGTGCTTCCATACAAATTTAAGGATTTTTTTTTTTTTCTAATTCTGTGAAGCATGTCTTGGGGATTTTGATTGGGATTGCATTGAAAAAATATATATCTTTTGGTAGGATGCTCATTTTCACAATATTAATTCTTCCAATCCATGAGCATGGAAGGACCTCCCATGGTCAGGAGAGGAAGGACCTCTCCTGGTGTCTTCATCAATCTCTTTCTTTAATGATTTAAAAATCTTCATTGTAGAGATCTTTGGTGTCTTTGGTCAGATTTAGTCCAAGATATTATATTTATTTGCAGCAATTGTGAATGGGAGCATTTCCCTGTACTCTTTTTCCAGTTGTTTGTTATTGGTATATAGAAAGTTTACTGATTTTTACAGATTAATTTTATAACCTGCCATTATACTGAAAGTGTTGATCAGGAGTATTCTGGTGGAACTTTCGGAATCTCTTAGGTACAGTATCATATCATCTGCAAAAAGGAATAGTTTGACCTCTTCTTTTCCAAATAGTGCTCCTTTGATTTCCTTCTCCTTCTTATGGTTCTAACAAGTGTTTCAAGTATTATGTTGAAAAGGAGAGGAGATAGTGGACATTCTTGTCTGTTTCCTGGTTTTAATGGGCATGCTTCCAGTTTTTCTCCTTTTAGAATGATGTTGGCTGTGAGTTTGTTGTATATAGCTTTAATTATGTTGAGGTATGTTCCCTCTGGTCCAATTCCCTCTAGGACTTTCATGGTGAATTTTGTCAAAAGCCTGTTCTGTATCTATCGAGATGACAATGTGGTTTTTGTCTTTGAGTTCATTTATATGATTAATGATGTTTTTTGACTTGTGTATATTGACTATATATTAATGTGCCTGTACTTCTAAGAACAGGCCTTTGTTCTTTTCCTTGTACAATCCATTTCTATATACAGCCTATGACTTTCCACAGAACTGCTCAGACTATGTATGCATGTCATGTGTCAATACGATAGAGTATAAAATATCATCACTTTCATGACATTCTGGAACAAATAATTAATGTACTATCAATAGATATTTACCATGGTCGTTTTTCCTTCCAACATACAGTTTTGTCTGACTTAATTTTGATAACTTTATTTTCTAACATTTTTCATGTTTTTGATTTTATTCAGTTAGTTGAAAATAACTTTCAATGCAATTGCCTTTAAATTTCCCTTTTGCTTATAATACTATTTCCTGTTTTGAAGAGTCTCAGAAATGGGTTAACCTATTTTTGTAGGAAATACAGACAACTAAGAGAATTATGCAATGTTTAATTTCATATTTATGTATTATATGTACATGTATGTAATAATAGTGAAATAAGTTAATTTTTCAACTGACCTGGCATACTTTTCAGTTAAAGTTTCATTTTCTCTATTTTCATTGTCTAATTTTCCAAAATAATGCACTCTGATCTGTACACGAGTGCACAAGTGTCTTGCCTGCATGTATGTAAGTGCACCCATGCATGAAATGCCTGCTGAGCCCTAAAGAGGGCATCAGATTACCTGTAACTGAAATTAAGGATGTTATTAGCTACCATGCAAGTGCTGGGAACTGAACCTGAGTCCTCTGGAAGTGTACCCACTCTCTTATCTGCTGAGCCATATCTTGAGCCCCTAACTAGTTTTGTTAATATGCTAATTTTACATAAGGACTTCCAGGTCCCACTCCAAATCCTATCCTCTTGCTTCACCTTTTGTCCAAGATCTGCCTTCATGGTCACATGACCTTCCTTCTCTGTTCCAAGATTTTTTAATAGTATGTGTTTATCATATGAAATAATCAGTTTCATTGTGATATTTTTCAAACATGTATATTCACATCCACCTCCATTTCTCACTCTAATTCCCCTTTACCTGTTTCCTGATTTCCCTGATTCCTATATTCATATTTCCTATATTCCTATATTCATATATTCCCTTCATATTTCTCTTCCTCAAGCTCTTCCTCTGTTTCTTCTCTTTCTCCTCCTGCTGCTGTTTCTTGCCTACTGGATCTGAAGTCTTGATTTTCATTTCCCTATTGGCTGGGGATGTTGAAGTCTGTTTTCTGTTCGTTTTATGTTTGTTTGTTTGTTTGTTTGTTTTTTCCTTTATTTCCCTTTTGTAGTTTCTGTCTAGAAAAGATAAACTCAGTTCATTAGCCTGTTTACAGATTAGGTTGTTTGTTCTATTTAAATTTTTGAATTCTTTATATATTCTGGATATCAGACCCCTGACAAATATATAGTTAGTAAACATCTTTTTCCACTTCACAGACTTCCTCTCTACAATGATAATTTTTTCCTTTGTTTTCAGAACATTTTTAATTGGATGCAACCCTATTTGTAAACTTGTAACTATTATTTTTTTTTGTGGTATTGTTGCCCTATTCAGAAAGTCAGAAAGTTATGTAATCATTTTCACAGGATTAATCTTGCCAAATCACAAACGTGAGCAGTTTTTCCACATTCTAATATATTCTATTTCTTTCATTCAGTCTTTTGTAGGTTTTAGTGTCACGATCTTTCACACTTTGGGTTATGTTTGTGCCTAGGTATATTTTCCTATTATGAATGATATTTTTTCCAATTAATTCTGAGGTTAGTTTCTGATTTCTTTCTGAGTTTACTGGTATTCAGTAAAGCTACAAAATTTATGTTTATTTTATATCCAGCTATTTTACAAGATTCCAACTCTTTCCTTCTTATCTTCTCTATCTGACTTCATTATTTCTATTGGTTTTTCTGTTTCTTCAAAAACAATGCATTTCATTGACTTTTCCTTTATTTACTTTGTATCTCATAAATAGAATAATGTCTACTGCTTACTGTGTTTTTAAATACATAGCAGGATAGGTCTTATTATCATTATTACTGCTTTACAAATGAAAATGAAGTTAGTACGCCAACAGAAGTTATTTTGATTTTCCATATTGTTAGCAGCTAGCCATTCTTGTCATAAATTATGATTTCAGACCACATAAGATGGATCAGCAAATAAAGATGCATGCCACTAACTCTCATGAGCCAGGTTCAAGCACACATGCTGGAAATAGAAAATGAACTCCAAAAACTTGTTCTCTGACCTCCAAATGCATACCATGTCATGTACCCTTGTGCACACATGCATACACACAGATAAAGAAATAATACAATTATAATTTAGATAATCTAAATATATTGGAATATATGGAATGACATATAACCACAGACTGAATTGTTAATACTATTTTTCAACCCTACTGAATAACACATGCATTTCAACACATAAGTTTTCTACTTTATAGCATCAAAAGACTTGAGAAAAATTAACTATTTTTACTGTGGAAAATTATTAGGTGAATTATATATGGTAATCTTTGGGGCTTGAATGCCCTTCAGTCATTAAAAGATGAATTATAAAGGTGTGAATTAAAGGTCTATGATAGAAGCAGAGGCATCATGTGCCAGTTAATTATATTCAGGCATCAAGAATTCCACTTCACTGATAAATTAATCTTTATATTTTGCTATAGTTCTATGTACTTTACAAACTCACTGACTTGGCCATGTTATCAAATCTTTCCTAGTTTCCTATTAATGAAATAATTGGAGAAGCTGCCTTGAAAAATGAGTAATAAAGATGTTTCCTTAAAGGAAAAGGAAAACAAAATAAACATAAGTAGAAAAATAGAAAACAAACTTATGGACAGATAAATTAGTCTATTACTGGATTTGAACTTTAAGTTGCCTTTGATACAATCATTGTGCATTTTGTACATGTATAGTCTTGTAATAATCAAGTTCATTCTTTTTTACAATTAATACGTGCAATGAAAAATGAAGAAATTCACAATAAAAGAAGTAAATAAATGAATCATCTTCTGCATTTGGTCTTAGATTTGGGACTTTGCAGCTAGGGATTACCAAATTGAGCTTCTTTTGTACTCTGGATACCACCATTTACAACAGATTCTACTAAGGAATAGAGCATGTATTAGGAACGCAAAGATAAAAAAGATGTTAATTACAGTCAAAATAGATTTTAGGGATACTACAAAGGAGTTTCTGCTTTCCAGTTATGAATCGTTTGAAGAATGTTGTGTTCAAACTTGATAGAATTAAGACCTCTATGCTACTACTAAAATAAGATTCCAGAAGAGAGACAAAATTTAATAATAAAGTTCATTGTTAATTGTTTTATACCATCTAAATGAGGAAATTATAGCATAAAGAAGATGTCTTATTTTTGTTCTTTTGCTGTGATATAATACCCTGACAAATGTAATTAAGGGAAGAAGTGTTTTATTTTATTCAACAACTTCACGTTACAGTGCCTCACTGTGAGATATCACAGCGACACAACCTCAAAACAGCTGCTCTCATTGCATCACTAGTCAAAAGACAGAGAGGAGTGAGTTAATGTGCGCATGCTTGCACTCAGCTCACTCTCTACACTTTTACACAGTTTGGAATCTCCTTCTTAGGGAATAGTGCCACCACAGTTGGTGTGCCTTCCGATTTCAATTAACATAATCAAAATAATCCCTCACAAACATGGCCACAAACCAAGCTATTTAGGCAATCCGTCATCCCATCTCCCTTCCCAGGTGAGTCTAGAGTGTGTCAAATTGACAAACTAACAATCACAGAAAGTGTGTGGCTGTAGTCCAGATTATTCATTTAGAGGCTAGCTCCTTGATGAATGCTTTTGAAGATTATATTTTTCTTTAATCTCCTAATATTATGCATCAAATAACTGGGAAAGCCTCAGCTAGAAAATGACTTTTCCATGTGACATTTAGTGAGGTAACTTATGGGCTTGATTGCACCTGCTCTGCTCTTGCAAAAAGCAGTTGTTTCACATAAGAATGCCCTGACTCTTCCTTTTCCAAAGGGTCTCAACTCCTTTGTTCTAGATTCTGTTGCTAGGTAGTAACATTTCTAACATAATCCAAACCTACAACATCCTATTAGAGAGGCTGTGAATTAATTGCATGCTGTGGTTTGGATCTTAAATGTCCCTCAAGTGTCCATTTGCATGCTGGAGAGATGGCCCAGTGGTTAAGAACACTGTTCTTTCAGAAGACCAGGGTTCGAATCCTAGCACCCACATGGCAGCTAACAACTGTCCATAACTCCAGTTCCAGGGGATCCAATGACCTCTTCTGTCTTCCGCAGGCATTGCACAACACGGGTGCAGTTACTTGCACGCAGGCAATACACGCATACACATAAAATAAAAATAATAAATAAAATATCAAAAAAAGATTTAAAAAATCTTTGTGAGTCTTTGATTTATTATTTATTTATTTATTTATTTATTTATTTATTTATTTATTTATTTAATG
>NW_008356355.1:147852-151375 GCF_000622305.1 Nannospalax galili
TCCCCCCTCCTGTGCCCCCATCCCCCCATCCCTCTGCCCCGTCTCTCATTTCTGTCACTCTCTGAGTCTATCTACCTCTATCTCTCTATTTCTATCTCTCCAGAAATGATGAAATGAGCAGCTTTTTACTACAGAGTCACCCATTAGACTGCTTCACAGCAGTCCCTAAAGCAGTGGCTGCAGTGACAAGGAGGGAAACCTCTGAATACACGAGTCAAAATAAACCCGTCCTCCTTTAATTTGTTTATTTGAGGTAATTTGTCAGCTCAGTGAAAAACTTACACTTAAAATCCCCAAACTCCTCAATTCTTAAGTTAGTCACTGTGCTCACTACTTTAGAATGTTGCAAATGATCCTTTGAATGAGTGCTTGGCACAATGCCTGGCATAAATGTGATTATACCTATGAACTCTTATTGTTGAGCTGGACTTTAAAGCTTGGGTTTATCTTGCTAGTGTAAAGATGAAAGAAAGTATCCTGGATGAAACAAGACATCACAATGATGGAAATAATATGGAAAAATACCAAGCAAATTTAATGTAAGAACATAAGGTTTACAGTGTTGCTTGCTTTTAATTTAGCTTGAGTGCTTATCAGTGGTTAAAGTACAAAAGTGTAACTTCCACTATGAAGTGGTAAAAGTCTACAAACTTTATCCCATCTCATATTGGCATTCTAGATCCTTCATATGGAGAGACAGAGAGATAAGGAGAGAGAAACTAACCAGAGGACACACACAGAAACACACATACACACACACGTATATAGTCCTTGATGTCTGTTGGTTGGTATGTGATGTTCTTTGCCACCTCTGAATTCTGGCAAAAAGGACATCATCAGGTTTGCTTTGAAAACCTTGAATCTATTTGTGTATAAATAAAAAATGGATTATTGCAAGTATTAAAACTAATTTGTTTGAGGTTGGAAGGATGGCTCAGCAGTTAAGAGCACTTGCTAATCTTGCACAGGATCCGTGTTTGATTCTCAGAAGCCACAAGACAACTAACAACTGGCCATAACTCCAGTTCCAGGAGATCCGATGCCCTCTTCTGACCTCCGTGTGCACTGAATGACATGAGCACACCTGCCTACATGAAGGCCGTACACTCGTACACATAAAATAATAATAAACAAAATATTTTTAAAAATCATTTGTGGCTAGTGCAAGGGTAAAATTAACAGAGATCCTTAAATTAGTAGAAAGATTGTAGTTTTGCAGTAACACAAACAAATGTTGATACTAAATACAATTAAGAGCATACTTCAAAAGCATAATCTGAATTCTTCTGCCTGCTAATGAATGAATTTTTCTCTAAATAGTTATTAGAAAATTAACTTGTTTTAACAATTTCATTTTTCTAAGTGAACACATACCAGAACTCATTTGATATTTTATTTATATACAACCTATTCTTACTTCGTTTAATAATCTTCATTTAATAACCTTCTTAAGCAATGGCCAGATCTATTTTGATATTAACTTTCTAAAACTGATTTGATAAGGGGTTGTCTGTATTTACTGTAAAGATTAGTTTTCTAACTTTAGGAAGGAAACAGTTAGCTAATACTAGGTTTCATGAGTCAATGTGATGCTCTATATAAACCAAAGAAAATTGCTAATACTGATTTTACAATTGCAATTTCATATGAGGAAAATGTTCTCAAATTTTCAAAGTTATTCTATAATATTGAAAAAATTGGACTGTAGTGTACCACTTGAAGTTATTTCAAATACCATCTTGAAATTTGGAATTACTAATTCTGTCCAGTCTTCCAAGACAAAAATCATTTTATGTTTTTTGTCCCTTTCACTGGGCATAAAATTATAATAGTTCCCTGTACCTACTCTAGCTTCAAACAGTTCAGCTGACTTATATGTAGCCCATATTCAATGCTTTATTAAATACCAGGTCTTTAACCTGTATTATGATCTGCATTTATCACAGTTTAGCATATTAAATATTTAACTATATTTAATTTAAATACTAGGACTATCATTATGCTTTGAAAAATGATTAATAGTAGTTTTATTTAAATTTCTTAAATTTGAAATTATTATATATTTCTATTAATCATTTGAGACTTTAACTCAATGTGTTTTGATCATATTTACTACCCATTCCTCCCACAATGCCTCCAATATCCACCCCCACTCCCCTGGTCTTCCCAGATTCAAGTCTTCTCTTTGAAATTAACTCATTGAATGTAATTTTACTGTCCGCGTGCTCATGGGTGTGGGGCCATTCCTTAGAGCATGATCAAATCAGGGTCACACCCTTAAAAGAAACTGACTCTGCCTTCCCCAGGAGCCATCAACTGCCCTTGATATCATCTTCCTGAGAATGGTCAATAATGCCACAACTAGAAGTGAGCCTTAGCTCCTATCCCTTGCAATCTTGAATGTTGACTGGATTGTTCTTGTGCATGTCTTGTGCTGGCAACCACAAGCTGCTGTAAGGTCATGTGTTCAGCATTCCTGTTGTTTCCAGAAGACACTGTTTGCTCCAGTCTCCCCTGACTTCTTTTATAATGTGCCCACCCCTTCCTCTGTAATGGTCTCTGAACCTTGAGGAAAAGAGGTATGATAGAGATGTGGCATTTGTGACTAGGCATTCCACAGACACCCTCTTATTTACTTTCTATTGCTGTGGTAAGCATTGAGGAAAAGCAACTGTTGGAGGGAAGAGTTTACTTAGTTAAGGTCACTTTCTGTTATCCAGAGAAGCTGAGGCAAGAATTCAGGGCAGGACCCAGAAGGCAATAATTGAAGTGTGGATCACAGTAGAACACCAGTATTTGCTTGCTCCTCTGGCCTCTGTTCAGTCTGATTTCTTATGTGACTCAGGACCATCTGTCCAGGGTGATGCTATCAACAGTGGGCTGGGCCCTTCCACATCAGTCAACAATAAAGAAAATGCCTCATAGACATGACCAAAGGCCAAGCTGATAGGGAAATTTTCTCAATTGAGGTTCTCTCTTCCTAGGTGTGCCAAGTTTACAATTGAAACTATCTAGGACAATTAGCCTCTTGTCAATTTGACAAACAGCTACATCACTATTAAACCATAACCTTTCCATTTCTTGTCCCTAAGATCTCATGTTACTATTATCGTCACAATATAAAACATAATTCAAATTTAAATGCCTCACAGCCTTTTAAAATTCCAACGTATGGCCTTAAACACCCAAAAAGAAAGTATAACCAAAGATTAAAGGGGCCAATATAATTTCTTAAGAGTCCATATGCATAGCTAAAGGCTGCATAACAAGCAACAATACCAAACAGGCAATACCTTCTTTTGAGTTGTTGGCCAGGGTGGCCAAAGGGACTCCCAGATAGTAACCCAGCATAGAACTGGGAAAATGAACAGCAGACCCCAATCTTATCTAAAGGAATATTGACAACTGATTGCTGCTAGATGAGGAACAGCTGACCCTCCTAAAACAAAGACTTCTAGATAGGCTGACTAGATTCACCAGAAGGGCAAGTAGTGGGGAATGGCTGGGGGTGCCGACAACACAG
>NW_008356355.1:151519-157828 GCF_000622305.1 Nannospalax galili
AAGTAACCAACTGTGACTAGTAATAATCAGATATACAGAGATTAGAAATGAATGTGCAAACATCTTAGCATCAATTGCATTAAAAATGAAGTTTTCTGTATGAAAATGTGTATTTTAATAATGAAATGGAGATCTTTTTTAAAGGTTAAAGTGTCATTTACTTTTATGTCTTATAGGGTTTATACTGAGTATAATATTGTATAACTTGTTAATTCAACTGTAAACCTAAAAATTTATAGCCAATTTTGAAAGAGATGCATCTTAGCTCTGGAAATTGTTATTGAATATGTCAATGCTGTTGTAATGAAATGCTTCTTCTAATTATATGGTAATTAAATAAATAATTTTAAAAAAGAAAAAGAATTCCAAATACATAAAATGTTCAAAGTCTAGAGACCTCAGTAGATGAACTTGCACTGGTGAATGCCTGGGGACACTAACTTGACACATAGGCCTTAACACAGATGACAGAATGCATGAATTCCAGTGGGGGAGGCTATGAGAGGGATGATTATGATTGATTGAGATGTCGTGCATTAAATACCCAAAAATTAAATAAAAATTTACAAAAAATGAAAAAAATGTACATTCAAAGTCTCTTTTTAAAAATATCTCTTAACTGTAGGGTCCTGTAAAATCCAAAAGAAGTTAAACATTTTCTTATTTGAAGAGAGAAGAACCAGGGATCACTTAAGCAAAACCAACATCCAACAGCACAGTTCAATGTCTGACATCTGGGATTCACTCACAGTCTTCTGGGCTCTTAAGGACTTGGATAGCTTGATTTCTCTGGCTCTTCCATTCATAATACACAGCTTATGTCATAGTCTCTATACCTTCTGCTGCCGTTGGTGGTGGTCCCACAGTCCTGGCATCTCCAATATGCTGAGGTCTCTACTGCAACTGAGGCTGAACCATCAAAAATAAATTCTCTTGGCCTCTTGTTTTATACACCTTGACCGCTTGTATGAGTCTGTGCTAACCACTGTCCATTGCATGAAAGAACTAATGAGTTATGAGAGCTGCACTAATCTATGGACATAGAAAATTGAGTCTAGAGGCAGTTTGATATTATATCCATGCCAGTGTTGTACTCATGGGCATATCTTGTGTAAATATATATTCTTAAGCACACCATTTAAGTTCTGCTTTCCCTGAACTAAACCATAGAAACATTCTGTCTGATATATTTCACTTCCAATTACACCTGTGAGACGAGCCTTTGTTTTTTAATCTTCAGCCTGGGCACCATCACTGTCACGTACTATTCTGTTATGACGGTACCATATTTTGCACATCTTTTCTTTGTTACCATTGGGGCATCTCTGAATGTTTGCAATTTTGCAGGTTTAGCTACTACAAATGGAACTGTGATAAACATCCTTGCATGTGATGTCTAGTACGTATGCAGCTATGTTAATCCTGGGTGTTCTACATTAGGAGTGTGAGTGTGAGCCAGGGCAGCCACCTGGAGAAATGGTTTTCAGTTTCTTCTAAAATCAGAATCATCCAATAAGCTCAAACCTACAGTACAGACCATCCCGGTGATTTCTAATTGTTATTTATCTTAGTCTCTAGGTCTAGGAATTATATTGTAAATACTTTCCCTGTATCTTTCATGTTATGTTTTATAGATTCCAGTTCTCCATCATAGCTTTACACATAGTCTTGAGTTCAATTAGAAAGAAACTTTACATTTTATTTTGGGATATTTAATGTCTGGAGAGCTCCTGAATGTGTTTCTGTTGTCCACTAGTTCTCTTTCATGGTTTACTCTATCTTTTTTATGTTGTTTACCATTAATTTATGCTAGAATATATGTGATAATTGTCTTTCACATATGCAAAACACATGCACACACATATGCATAGAAGCACACAGAAATATACACAAACACTAACAAAGGTAATTTGAAGAGAAGGATACATTATTTCCAAAGACAGTTTTGAACCTTGTTAAGTCCACTACTTAAAGGTGCAAGAAACCTGGTGTATTAGCAATTCAAGCACGTCTTATGCCATTTTAGCTAGTGATATGTGTGGTGGCCTCTGTCATTCTTGAGTATTTGTTATCATGTTCCTATACATCAGCTTTCTAGAGATCAGTTCAAACATGCCATAAATGTCTATGCATGATCCCTACTTAAAATAAAATGTGTATTCTCCTGTCCTCATGAGGTTGTCAAAGCCACATTAAAATGACAGTCTACCCAGGTGATTCACCCATGGCTGAAATCTCTTCAAATGTCATCCTCACCTCCTCCTCAATTCTGGACAAATTATACTTCATCTGATTAGTTGTTTCATGTTTTTATGAAAATTTTGTTTCTTTTATTTTTTGGAAGCTTCCTTAAGTGCAATATTGATTTCTTCACTATTACTAATTGAACTCCTTAACTTGGAGGGAAATTTGTGTATCTGGCATTGTTAAAACATATGAACCTAGATGGCAAGAATTTTGCCTATTTTTTCAAAGTATTTTGTTGCTATCAATTACCAAGAATTAAAAAGATGAATGTATATGTGCTATATAGATTTATAAGCATTGTAAATCTTGAATTTAAACCATTTATGTTAACAAAGACAAAATAAATCTTCATTTAGCCAAATTTAGTAGAGTTTCATTATTCTGACTGTTGGCATAATCTCTGAATGAACTAAGATGTTTAAAAACTGAAATGGGCTTTCATGAGAGTAAAATAGATAGCTTATATTTCAATGAAGGGATTCTGAAAGTGCCAATATAAAACCCACCACTTTGGCGCATGGATTTCTTTAAATTGGGGGCACATGGAGATGAAGCAGCTTTCTTCCACCTTCTCCTTGCTTATTGCAAAACCCTTTAACTTGAACTCAGTCTTCATCAGCTTCTCTCTAGGAGTTCTATACTTCTTCCATCAGAGAAGACTAAGTCCTACCATAGCAGAGGAGGTAGATATTGGAACCATGTGCAGACATGTCTGTGAAGTGTAAGCATGAATGTTGTTCTAAGGTCCCACTCATCTTTCTCCAAATCATTAGCTGTCTCCTGAGATGCCTACACCACCTCCCCATCTCTTGTTATGATGAAGATCTCTAAGCTTCTTATTTTGCAGGTTTTGTATTTGAAATTGTATTTCTTGAGCAATTTTCATTTATGTAATAAGTTTGAATATTTTTTTCCTGCTACCATTGTTGTTCACAGTTTATTTTATAGATTCAGCTATGAAGCCCTTGGAGGTTGGATAGCTAGGTCTCCTAGGGCAACAATAGTCTTAACAATCAACGATCTATTTAACAGTAATGTGAAATATTTGTTTACATGTTTATCAAACTTAACACAAAGTATGATGATACTAATATAGATAAATATTATTTATTATCTATAACTCAGTAAAGATTTTCAATAATTTGCTAGATAACAAATTTAAATACATGATCATTATCCACACTAAAGGAAGAAGAGAGGAAGCACAGGAAGGGATTGAGAATCTAATATGCATACCAGTTTTAGGTTACTTTTCCTTCCAAGAATCTTACCTGTTTGGACTATTTTCCTTCTATGAATCATACCTGTTTGGATTATTTTCCTTCTATGATTCATACCTGTTTGGATTTTATTAAGCATACCGGGTCAGAGAGGTAGAACAGAAGAAGAATTTCTTGCCTGAATGCTTCTTGGATGTGACTCCACTTGAGCAGAACATGGTGGAGGTGAAACCATTTCTCATTTTCTGCCATCAGTCTTTGTACTCATTTGAAATGACAGATGAGTGTAACCTATTCAGTGAAAGGTTATTTATTCAGTCTAATGAACTTTTCCCTGTTTTGGGTGCTGAAGATACAGAAAAATGAGGAAGAAGGGAAAGGACATTGCTGTGCTCAGGAAGCACAAGTTCAAGAGTCCACAGACCAATCTGATAAATACACGTGTGTCATATTCAGCCAATAAAAAGTGCTAGGGAGAGACTATGTCCAAAGGAGTGACAGAAGGCGAAGAACCAGTTTGTGTTTGGTAGCCAGGAGGCATTCTCTCCTAAGAAGAACTGAATGCTGAGGGCACAAGTCATGCAAAGTTGGAGAGAAAAAGCCTTCCAAGTAGAATGGCAGCAGGTTCAGGGAGTGGAAAGGTTCCCATGAGGGAAGCACCGAGAATGAGAGGAGAAGGTCATCTGTCCAAGATGAAACATAGAAATGCATCCACATAGGCCATATTTAGAGATCCAAATCATATTCTAATAGAGTGAGAAGGAGCTAATCTATAGTAAGGAAAAGTTGCAATCTAACTGTTCTGTCCATTGCACAAACTTTTCTGATGAGCTCTGAGAGCTGCACCCCTAATCTATGGTTATAGATAAACTAATTTAGAAGGCAGTTTAATTCTATGTACATTAGCAAAGCAGTAGTAATAGATTGGCCCCAGGGATCTATGAGTCTCCAAACCTTGGGTTCTGGGCCAGATTTACAATACATGGCCTATGTTTCTTGCTGTACAATGGGCCTTAAATCAAATTAGAAAAGAGTTGTTCACCCCCATAATATCCATGCCACCATTGTGCCAGTGGGCATATTTGCCATGCCAATCATTATTCTAGTTTTCATGGTTCACAATTGAGATTGTTGATAATTTTCTCCCCATCCTGCATAGCGCCTTCTGGTACTATGAAATCTGGTCAACAGGGATGAAACCTCCTGGTTAATATAACTTGATTTCTCCAAATTCTGTGACAAAAGTGTGCGATGTCTACAGCAATAGAATTTTACAACCTAGTTTTTATGGGCAACCAAGAGCAATGGCAATAACCTGTTTTATTTGGAGTGTTTCTGGACATCTCTGACAAAAACATCAAAGTGAAGTATCCCACACCTGAGAGTGGGAATTTTTATTATGTCTCTGGGATATCTGGGTACACAATGGTGTTTTGATAGGCTTTAACATATATGACGGAATGTATGAAATCAAGTGGGGGAGCTATATAGGGGTGCAGAGGGGGAGTCTAAGTATGATTAAGATGTATTGTATGAAAGGCACAAAAATTCAATACAAATATACATCAATGAAAGAAAGGAAAAGAAGACAGAAAACAGCAGGTTATTCTCAAGCTTTGCCTTTCATAATCACAGAAATGGGTTTAAAGAACACAATTATTTATGTAATAACTCGGGAATGAGCTGGACTGTGTAGTCTAGTAGAATTTGTAGATTAATCAACAGTAAATTTCCCCTGTTGGGGAGTTAGATCCAGTCTCTGAAGGGTCAGAGAGGAATCTTTGCTTTCAGGTTTGGCTTATACTACAGGAACAGACCTCAGCACACTTGCTTCTTTAATAAAACTGTTCATCTCAATTGACTTTTTCCCTTTTTTTGCAGAATGCTGGGATAGTCTCTTCTCTACTCGCAAGATAGTTACAAGGACAAGTTCATTTTGTAAAAACTGCTTACAACTGATTCATGAGTTGTTTATGTAGATGTTTTCCATATTGTATTTCTTTCTTTAAATTTTATTGATTAATTTTATTTTACATGTATGCATATATTGCCTGCTTTTAGGCAAGTACGCCCATGTCGTGCAATGCCCACAGAGGTCAGAAGAGGCTGTCAGATCCCCTGGGACTGGAGTTACAGACAGTTGTTAGCTGCCATGTGGGTGCTGGGATTCGAACCCGGGTCATGTACAAGAACAACCAGTGTTCCTAACTGCTGAGCCATCTCACCTGGCCCCCATATTATATTTCAATGAAAATCTAAAAGAAGAAAAGATGCAAGAAGACACCCAGTGTTGAGATGTTTGGGATGAAGGCTTTGTGGAACGAGCTTGGAAAATGAGGAGCACAGAGAAGCCCGTTGTCCAGAGCAAGGCTTCCATAGCCCAGCTTACACCAGCTTAGAGCACCCACTGCCCACACACTCTTCCTGGTCATTTTCTCTTAGCTGAATAGCGTGCAGAAATATAGCTAACTGATGCTAAGAGGTTTTAGGCAACAGTGATGTTTCCTCTGAAAATAGCACAAGCATAACTTTTTGACCCACGTTTCTCCCTTCTTCCCTTCAGCAGTGTTTTAAAGCTGTTTGAACCACTCCACACAAGGGATACAGTCTTCAGGCTTTGTGGTTTTTACCGCATTTTACCTCCTGACCCATATCTTAAACAGTCAGGGAAGATAGCAGAAAAGTTGCAAAACTGAGAAATGAGCAAACAAGAAATGACGAGGGTTAAATAGAGTAACATTATCTGCTGTATTTACTTTTGATATTCTGTATTTCTCATCAAATTCTTCAAGGTTTTTTGACAGTACAGACGATTGCTAAAAACTTCAGGCTACAGGAGAAT
>NW_008356355.1:157870-167445 GCF_000622305.1 Nannospalax galili
TTAGTTTAGTGCCATCTCTTGTCCTAATCTTACCCTCTTGAAGACTATTACAAGTTTCTACCTGCTATGGCGACAGTGTGCCCATGATGCTATTTGAATCTTACCACCAAAACATATCCATCTGACATCTTTAAATATACACCTGGCTCCATGCTAATGTGTAGCCTTAGCTGTCTTACTTTAATTCTACTTCTGCCTTACTATCATGTTAGTTCAACTCACCTTCTTTCCATTAACACAGGAACCACTGCTTCATGACAAGTTTTTGTTGCCCTTTGTGGACTCTTCTAGTCCTTCCTGCGTTTCCATCTCTAGGGGAGTTTGATCTTACTTTCTGGATTTATCACTATTATCCAAGTACATCCCTCATGTTTTAGTGGAAATTTAAATGTATTTGAGTGTCTTATCCCAAGATTACCCTAAATTGTCACATTAAATTCTACTTGTAGAACATTCATCTTTTCTAAGTAGAAAGAATGGATGATGATTTATTCGCAATACCCTATCATACCACTTTGTGCAAAATCAGTTTTCAATGTCTATATGCACATAGAATCTTTGAACCACAATTATCACTGGATTAAGAAGAAACACAGTGTTGCTGTTATACACATTTTTACAGAACTTGCTGTACATTATCCTGTACATTCCACCTCATGACTAGATTTCATGCATCATGAGACAATAAAATTCTGTGTCATGTACACATCTCCCCTGGGTTTGTACAGTATCAGAACTTAAGTTAAAAATTTGCAATCATTTGGCCACATTAGTTGCTGTTTACCAAAGAAAAGTGCTGAGAAAATTGGACATTTGTGATTTTGTTATTGTAGAAATAAAAGAGAGTTTACTGAAGATTTATGAATGGAGATGAAATAGTAGCCTGGGATGTGGCTAAACAATTACTAAGTAGTTGGAAAGCCCAGGTCATGTGAGATGAAGGTCAGTGAAGGATGAAGGTAAGTCTGAATGCCTGACTAACTGAGTAGATGTATTCAAAGTAATTACTACAGCAATTCTGTGTAAGAGTAGACCTGATAGATGACTTTAGCAGTGTGGAAATCAGCACTCCATCAGTTATTAATGTTTTGGAGACTTGAATTTTGAGTCCCAGTAACTCAGGTTGGATAGAGTACAGCAGCAAAGGAAAACTCAGACACAGATATGGTCAGCATTGCATCTTTCTGTATAATATACAATCAGTTCTGTGCTTCTATTGTATTATCTTGTTATGGCTAGACTTCATTTTAGATCAGATGTAATTCCAAGTAAATAATTAATAAAAGTGCCTTAACAGAGCACACTGCAACTTCCAGCATTGAATGAAATAAATTGGTAGTACAACATAATGAAAGGGAGTGAGCTGCGTGTTTAGAGACATCTTATTATGACCATTTTAAAAGACAAGTCAAAATTTAATTTAGGTATTATGACTAATAACTATTCTTTACTTATGTTAAGTACATGTAAATTAATAAAACCCAAAATCTTGTAGCTGTCTAGATATAAATTGTATATGACCTTGACCAAATTAAGTCTTTCATAATATCTGAATCTTAGTATTTAATGTAAAGTTAATTCTGCTTCATTATACATTATTTTATAAACATAACACTCTTGCATCAAGTTTTAATCATTTCTACATGATGAATTTTTAATGTTCTTTATTTCAAAATGAAACAGAATTAATTTTTGAATTCAGATCACATATTCAATTAGCACCTCTTTAAAAGTGCAGCTGAAATGGAAAATAACTTTCATTCCTCTGTACAGAACTGGGCAGGCTTTCAATGATACTTCAGTTTCATTTTAGCATTACATAATCTAGTGTACATTTCAAAGGTTATTAGCTTACTTGATGCCAAAAGGTCGCACATATTAGTAGTAATTGGCTTTTATAAATATTACTCATTATGCAAATGGTTTATTTACAAGCACCATTAGACCAAAGTGGAAATACAACTCAGGTAATAGCTTTCTATGCATTTCTTGGAAGTTAAAATATTTGACAATAAAGTAGAAGTGGATATTAGCTATCAGAATATAACTGAGAATATGAAAAATTGGGGATAGTTTCTGACTTTATTTCCTGAAACATGATTGCTTTGGAAAATGGGAATGGTAATAGATTAAGTGTGAATATCTAAATACAGGAGATTCACCTTAACCCTCCAAAGTCCAAACATAAAGTAATAGTTGTAACACATCTGTATACTGGCATATTATAACAAGTCTCTATCAGCCAACTATGTAGGAATTAACACCAAAAACCTTTTCCAGAAAATAGAGTACAATAAGTGATATTGTTTTTAAATTTGAGGAACATGAAAATCTTACCTTTGTTTCAAATAAATTAAGAAAGCTCGTTTCTGCCTATTTTAGATGATTGGATCATCATCCTGGAAAGTATCACAAGATTAAAAAAGCAAGTAGACCCTGTTGAAATGGTGACATTAGGGCAAGGATGGAAG
Source organism: Nannospalax galili (assembly GCF_000622305.1). Classification (NCBI taxonomy): domain Eukaryota; kingdom Metazoa; phylum Chordata; class Mammalia; order Rodentia; family Spalacidae; genus Nannospalax; species Nannospalax galili. Next base: position 160,342 of record NW_008356355.1, read on the forward strand.
TTGATTTGTAAGGCTGAACTGTGACAGGTGTTCTGTGCTTTGTCTTTTAATTACCATTGACAGAACGTAAGTGCTGGCGGTGAGAAAAGAAAAATGATTAAGACTCAGGTCTTGGGTCTGGAGCGATGGTACAGCAGTTACTGCAATTAACCTACTGCATTTGCGGAGGATCTAAGTTTCCAGCACTCATACCAGGCAGCTCACAACGCTCTGTAACTCCAGCTCCAGGAAATTCAACACCTTCTGGACTCTGGACTCCGCAGGCATCCGTACTCCTGTGCACATATCCTCACACAGACACAGACACAGACACAACACACACACAGACACACACACAGACACACACACACACAGACACACACACACACACACACACACACACACAGCCATAATTAAAATAAAGCAAAATCTTTTTGAAAGACACAGTTTTTGGTTTGTTGAAGTTTAAATTCCAATCAGAAAATACACTGCTGAATTTTATTCTAAGCCGTAAGAAGCCCGCTGAAGAGATGGCAGCACTGAAGAGAACGGGCTGCTGAGGAGGACTTGGGTTTCTCTGCCAGCATTGACAGGGCAGCTAAGAAGCAGCTGTTACTCCGTTCCCAGGGGATCCAGTGCCCTCTTCTGGACTCTATGGGCATTGCACACATGAGGTGTACTGATACGCATACAGGCAAAATACACGTAAAAAATTTAAAAATTTAAAAATTAGTCATAAGGATCCAAAAATGCTCTCTTTCTTGGTTCCCCTGCAAGGTGCAAGGATGGGAATTTTGGAGAAGTACTGAGTCTTTGCCTAGCTCAATACTCTCAAGTTCTTTTTCTGTGCAAAATGATTACTTCGTGGTTTATACTTCAGGAAAATTCATCTGTCACTTCAGGTTTACATATTCAATATGTACATATACTTTCTGTAGGAGCTTACTTCATTCTAAACACTATTTCTAGAAAATTCTGTTCTAGAGCTCATACTGTTCAAGCTCATATTTTTATTTATTATTTATTTATTATTTTTTACACACGCTTCCCAGATAGCACCCTCCCATAGCCTCCCTTCCCCCAATAGAGCCCTTATACTCTGATATCCCTGCTATTGTCTGCTGTGTTGTTGGCACGCCCTGCCATTCCCCACTACTTGTCCTTCTGGTGAATCTAGTCAGCCTATCTAGAGGTCTTTGTTTTAGGACGGTCAACCGTTCCTCATCTAGCGGTAATCAGTTGTCAATAGCCCTTTGGATAAGATTGGGGTCTTCTGTTCAATTTCCCAGTTCTATGCTGGGTTACTATCTCGGAGTCCCTTTGGCCACCCTGGCCAACAACTCAAAAGAAGATATCTCCTATCTGGCATTGTTGCTTGTTATGTAGCCTTTGGCTATATGTATGGACTCTTATGAAATTCTAATGGCCCTTTTAATCTTTGGTTATACTTTCTTTTTGGGTGTTTAAGGCCATACAGTTGGTCCAGATAAACCAATTTATTTTTACTCTTAAGGTCGTTTATGATCTGTTCCTCAGGGGTCACATGGGCTTGGGAGGAGACCCTGGTTCCTTTCTTTTACCGGTTCCAAGTATGTGAAGATAAGTCAAAGGTCCTGTTTGACCATGGTTGGCTTCACTTGGAAGCATGGAGGAAATGATTCCTCTGTGTTGACCCTCCTCTTTATAGACTGGACACTGGTTCAAGTCTATCTGGTGGGGTCTCCTCAACACACAGTAATTAAAAATACCAGACTGGCAGAACTAACCCTCTTGGGTGTTTAACAGACATACTTTGAGGCCTATACTAATTTGGTCAGAGGGACATAAAGGACAGTTTTTGCTCCTTGCCCTCCTAGGTCGACTAGTTCCAGGGGCCTATGAGCATCTCTGAAAATGTCCTATAATGGTGGTGGGTCACCTATCCTCTTGATCAAGCTCATATTTTAAAGCTAATTCTGCTTCATTAGACATTATATTGTAAACATATGACTATGTGTAAAAGAGGAAATTAAAGCAAAGACCAGACAAAGACAACGTTCAGATTGTGCTTTGGGGGAGATGAACATCTGCCACAACGGCATGCATCCGATTCTGTTAATGCCCTCCTCTCATGTTATCTGATTCCAGTATTAAAATTCCATCCTCAGTGAACCCTAGGAAAAAGCTCTAGATGCAGCCAGGTGCTGTGCAAGTCCAGCCTTCTACTCAGGTTCCTGCAACTCTCACACTGGATGAGGTGACACAGTCAAATGATGAACTCCATGTTGAACTCTCACAATAACTTTAACTATGAAAATCTACTTTAACAGAGATATTGAGGTTTTCATCTCAAAAGTAAAGGGTTTTGGAGCTATATAGATGGTTAAGACGTTAAGAGCACTTGCTGTTCTTGCAGAAGACCTGGGTTCAGTTCCCCGCAATCACATAGTGGCAAACACCCTAAGTAACTACAGCTCTAGGGGAATCTGATGGGGTCTTCTGTCCTCCTCAGTCATTGCACAACACAGGTGAACTTACATATATGCAGACAAACACTTTTACATGTTAAATAGAATAAATAAAAACAATTGAAAAATTAAAAGGTTTACGTTTCAGCCTCTGTCTTTAGGACCTAGAGGTCCATTGTGCCTATATGAATTTTTGTACTCCCAGGGAGAAGGAACTTCAAGTGGTAAGGTATTATGGTTGACAAATGAGATGCAGGGACTCAGGGAACTGGAGGTAAGCTTTGAAATTCCTTCTCATAAGAAAGATAAACTTATCTACATGAATAAATTTTCTAAGATTATATAAAGATATTGGCACTATACACATAAGGATCTATTATTTCATTTTGTAAGATACTTATTTTAGTCTCTACATATTGACAGGTAATATACACATGCATATGTATATGTACATAAGTGAGAAATTATGAAGTAAAGGCACTTGGTTTACGAACATCTCAAAAAAATGTAAGAGTAACCTGGAGAAAGTTATCCTTTGAGGCAGGAACTGAAAAGGCCTCATCAAAGATGTTACAAAAAGCATGATATATATATATCTCACAACCTATGAACAGAACTTTGAAAGAAGCATAATTGTGCCTAGTGGTACCCAGATTTTGTAAACAAGATGATTGAGAAAAGGGCTATGGTCATTAAGTTGTCATTGGTGATCTTGCTCATATAACACCTAGGCATCCTAATTTATAATAAACCAAAAAATGCATGGTATAGCTAATTAGATCTTGTAAAGGCCTGATTGTAATAGTACTGCATTATTTTGAAATTAGGAGGAAGCATAATCTTACTTCATCCCTTCAGTAAACGTGGTAACATGGAACTAGGTCAGTGGCATATTAATCATGTCAGTCATGATTTTACTTACGTGTGACCTAGTTTTTTAAAAGCAGATTATTTGAATGAGGCTCTTGGAATACTGCCATCAAAACAGGACTGAAGCTAATGCTTTAATGTATTCTCTTCAGGACTCAGGTTCAGAACAACAGCAAGCCCCTCAGCAAGGCCATGCAGCCATGCATGAAGTTAGGATTCATTTGAACTTCCAGTCAAAGGCACTGCCAATCCCTCTGGTTGGACATGCTCCTGAAAAGAAGAGTGTGTGTCCAAACAGTGCGTAAGTAAACAAAATCCCATCCATTCTGATTCCCAAACCTGTCGTTTTTGTAACTTCTTTCATTTTCTCTCTCCCTCCCTCCCTCCGTCCCTCCCTCCCTCCCTTCCTCTTTCTTTCTTTTCTTCTCTCCCCTTCCCCTCTACCTCCAATCATTCATTTATTCATTCATTCATTCCTTTCTGTTTTTTTCAGACTGGGTCTCACTATGTCACAGTGTAGCCGTGATTGACTTGACACTTTATATAGACCAGGCTGGCCTCAAACTCACAGAAGTCTGCCTGCCTCTGGCTTCTGAGTGTTGGGACTAAGGCATGTGCCACCATGCCTGGCTCTTCTAATCTCTCTTTCTTACCTCTGATTTAACTCATGTGGTTGTCTCTGATTTTTCAAAATCTTCTACTTGTTATCAGCATGGTGGGGTGGCATGTGCTCTTAACCTTAGTACTTGAGCATCTGAGCAAGAGGGTCAAGAGTTTGAAGTCAGTCTGGGAAACCTTTGAAACCCTACCAAAAATGACTGCAGCCAAATAAATGAAAAACATACACTAGCATCTTTCTATCTCTTAGAGTTTGAACATTTCTTTAATGTGACAGAATATTTCTCCATCTATTAGACTGACTATTGGCTTGTCTTATTCATTTTCTTGATTTTTCCTTCCACACAGCTATGTTACGACTAGTTTTTAAACAAATTAGCATTAAAAATGCATTGCTCTGTATGCCACTCCCTCTTCAGAAAAATGAATTTAACAATCCTTGACTATTTATTCAAATTTCTGCATTTCCATATATATTTTATTGAATACCTCAGTAACCAGCCCATTTTGGTTTGGAAATTCTAAAAATATTTATTAACTATATGAATAAATAGGTGAATTAAGTAAAGGGAAATTTCCTAATTGTCTACTAATGACTTCTTTTTCTCTCTCACTTTAGTCAGATAGATGATAGATAGGTGATAAACAGATGATAGATGACTTCTACCTGCTCTTGATGAAGCAGCAGGTGCTCCCTGATAAAGGACCAATCAGCAGGTGTTTCCTTTTTGTGCCAAGAAAACTCTCACTGAATGCACTAAGGAAACCCAACATTATAATAGTGGGAAACAGACATAATACCCATAATTCCAAGCACCTGCCTCTCATTGTAGCTTCTCTTCTACTGTATTTGATGGTAGGTGGGTGTTTGGGGATATACAGTTGTAAGGAGACTAAAAAGAGCTTGAAACGACACATGTTTTTGATCAAATTAAAGTCTAATTTTCTCAAAGTGTATCAATTGCATCACCTTAGCAACTATGACCCGCTGTGGCTCTTGGGCATAACATGTTTATGAAAAGAGACATAAGAGATTGCTGTGTTCTTAAATGGACATCTGTACATCCTTAAGTCCTTATCACTTATGCTCACATGTCAACAATAACGAGTGACATTAAACACAAAATTACTTATAAAATTAGTTTTCTTAATGACTACTGCTGATAAACATAGCTTTTCTTTTCTTTTTTTTCTTTTTCTTTTAAATAAACTGCTTTTACTAGCATACGTTATACATCAAAATGCATAATTGTAATTATTATACATAGTAACTGATTTCATGATGACATTTTCATACATGCGCATTATGTATTCACACCTCTTAATACTCTTAAGATTAAAAAAGAATTATTGAGCATGTGTTTATGCTGTGTGTGTAAGTGCAGGTACCGTGGCTTTTGTGTGGCAGTTGGAGGGCAACTCTCTGTTATCAGTTCTCTGCTTCTCCTTTATCGAGGCAGGGGCTCTTCTGTTTTTAGTGGCATGTTAAATACTCCGTGCTAACTGGCCATCTAGCCTCCAGGGGTTTTCATCTGTACACTGCCTGTGATTGTTTCAATGAGACATGTTCCCCATAGGCTCAAGGATTTGAACACTTGGCATATGGTCCCCAGTTGGTGGCACTATTTGGGTCAGTCATGGAATCCCTAGGAGGTGCAGCCTGGCTGGAGGAAGCACGTCACAGGCTCTGAGAGCTCACAGCCTCATCCACTTCCAGTTGCCTTTTCTGTTTCCTGTGCATGTTTGAAGATCTGAGTGCTCAGCTTTCTGGTCCAGCTGCCTACTGCCTTGTCTCCCTGCCAGGCCGACTTGTGGGCCTACCCAGGGTGATAGACTCTAATCCCTTTGGGACCATAAGCCCAATAAACTCTTCCTTCTATAGGTTGCTTTGGTCATGGTGTTTTATTACAGCATCTGAAAAGTCATGCATCACCTTTCATCTTGCCTTAGGATTTCTGGGATTACAGATGTATGCTACCACATCTTTTATTTTATTTTATTTTATTTTATTAGTTGTGTTTTTAAATTATTTATTTAATAACCATATGATTAGCAGAAGCATTTCATTACATCTTCAACATATTTAATAATAATTTCCAGAGCAAAGATACTGATTACCTGGTTGTTTATTTTGTGATTATTGAATATGGAAAATGACTTTTAGGTAATCACAAATAGAATTCTATGTAGTCCTTCATCACACTTCACCTAGAAGCTGGAGATGATCATGAGCACCAATGTTGACTCCATAAGCTAGAGAATGCACCAAGCTGCCAATCACAAACTAGAAAAAAATATTTCAGTTATGTTCTGATCTGAGGCCATAATCAATGACACAATATTTTTGTTTGGCTAAATGTTAATGGAGTTGTTCCATTTCTTTGCCAAGAAAACTGTCACTGAAATCCACTGAGGAATTACAAATTTGAAATAGACAGGAAGGAACATACGCATAGTAAAAAGCGATTGCATGTATATCTTATTTGACTTCCAGGCCTGATGAGGGCAATTGGACATGGATGGAGGGATGAAGACAACACAAGGCTCGGAATACTGAGCAATTGTGATGCTCTCTGCCAGTCAGATGTGTATATGACTTTTCAGAATGTCACTTACAGAGCGAAACATAAAGTTCTTCAAGAATTTATGATATTAGAAATATTAGTTCCAATTTAATTAAATTGCTCAGTTGGGCATGTGAATAACCCTCATCCTTCAAATTATTATTTTCTTATTTTAAAGTTCCTAGGGATCAGTTACAACAGATGCTAAATTATCTCTAATTGCTATTTCACATCTTAAGATGCACAGTTGACATAAGGTTGCTAATTTTCAAAAGGTGTTCTCCACTGTAAGATTCATGTTATGCAATTACTTTTGCTTTATTTTGTAAATGAAAAGTTAGATGATAAATTACATAAGCATTTTCAAGCCTTTTCCAGTTCCTAGGGATCAGTTACAACAGATGCTAAATTATCTCTAATTGCTATTTCACATCTTAAGATGCACAGTTGACATAAGGTTGCTAATTTTCAAAAGGTGTTCTCCACTGTAAGATTCATGTTATGCAATTACTTTTGCTTTATTTTGTAAATGAAAAGTTAGATGATAAATTACATAAGCATTTTCAAGCCTTTTCCTAGAAAAATAACGTACATATTGGTCATTTTATATTATAATCCTATTAAGA
>NW_008356355.1:167594-167976 GCF_000622305.1 Nannospalax galili
TGCTGGAACTCACTATGTAGACCAGGCTGGCCTTGAACTCACAGAGATCTGCCTGCCTCTGCCTCCCAAGTGCTGGGACTATAGGCATGCACGTGTGAGTGCATTGTCTGTATGTATGTAAGTGCATCCATGTTGTGCAATTCCTGTGGAGGTCAGAAGAGGGCATTGGATCCCCTGGAACTGCAGTTATGAACAGTTGTTAGCTGCTATGTGGGTGCTGGGAATTGAGCTCAGATTCTCTGCAAGAGCAGCCAGTGCTCTTAAATGCCAAGCCATCGCTCTAGCCCCAATTTTCTTTTTTCTTTTTCTTTTTCTTTCTTTCTTTTTTTTTTTTTTTGGCTTTGAACTCTATAGGTAACTAAGAAAGACCTTGAAATTCTGA
>NW_008356355.1:169628-176356 GCF_000622305.1 Nannospalax galili
TGTTGTGCAATTCCTGTGGAGGTCAGAAGAGGGCATTGGATCCCCTGGAACTGCAGTTATGAACAGTTGTTAGCTGCTATGTGGGTGCTGGGAATTGAGCTCAGATTCTCTGCAAGAGCAGCCAGTGCTCTTAAATGCCAAGCCATCGCTCTAGCCCCAATTTTCTTTTTTCTTTTTCTTTTTCTTTCTTTCTTTTTTTTTTTTTTTTTGAGACAAGGTTTCCCCAGTTTTCCTGGAACTCAATCATGCTGGACCATGCTGGCCTCCATCTCACAGAGATCTGTCTGACACTGCCTTCCTGTGTTCCTGTGTAGGGATAAAAAGTGAGTCCCACCAAGTGCAGCTGAAAATTGCAAAGGTGTTTAGTAGATGGAGAGAGTCTTCAAGGTTTTGTAACTCTCTATAAAATGAAGTTTGAATACAGAAAGCAAGAATGACAACGTGTGCTCCCGGAAGAACTTTCGCTTCCTGTCTTGCATTCTCCCTGTTGTTCAAGCTTGCTTTGTGGAACGAGGTCACTTTAAATCAATCATTCAAACCTAAGTTATAAGGAAAAAAAGAAAAAAAGAACACCCCATTCAGTTTTGTTGTTCGACATATTTAATGCCAATGACCAAGAGACATGTAAGTCAAGACGTTTTCACAGCTTCTATGAATTAGGGAAATCCAAGGAGTCCTGCGTAACTGCTGCCCATATTACAACATTTCAATAAGTTTATCTGCATACAATATTCATCATATCAAACAGATAAATTTAATTTGATAAAGCAGATTATTTTCTACTTATTCATTGCTTTATCTCAAAATATCTGAAGAAAAAATGAAGAAGTAAAGACTAAGAATTTACTGAGTACATACAAATAGAGATTTAAAGATGAAAAATATTTAGGAAGTTGGCTCAGAAAAGTAATATGTATTGAATTTTGGTGGGCATCTGTATACACCATATGCTCTTTGTGAAACCTAAGAACCCGCACTGTGGTGCTGTAATTGGAAAACTGGAAACACTGTTGATGTCAAAATTTCATCTATGTGAGCCTTTTTATCTTTGAAAGCAACTGTAAACTATTCTTTTTGCCTTGTCATGCTCATTTTACTAGAGGTAAATCTGATACACAAGAAATATATAAAGAGTTTCCGAATCATATTTGACAAAGTTAGGCTGAAGTTCTTCTCGTATCATTTATTGTCACTTAAAGGCTTATTTATGAAAGCATGTTTCTCTTAACTTACTAAAGTGGGGTGCAGAGGCGACAAAAAGAGCAATTCGTCACATTTGCAGAAACAATCATACGATGGTCTTGCAACAACTCTGGGTTTAGATGAAGGTGACATGTCAGTGTATATATATATATATATATATATATTAGCTTGCTGGTGCAAAGCAAAGTCAGGACTCAGATTCGGGAGAAACGATGCCTAACTAGATGTGTGTTACCATGTTTGTTTCAGAGTGGCTTTCAGGAGTTCATCATTGTAGGCAACCCCTGGCATTGGTACCAAGCAGGACTGTGATTATTTCTTCCATTTCAAAGATGTGGACTGTGATATGCAAAAAGAGTCAATGACAGGTTACTTCAGGCCACCCAAGAATTAGTGTACAAATATGGTAGTAACCAATCACTCTTCAATTGGATTTAAGGTCTGCTTCCTAGGATAGAGCTCATAACTGACATTGATACCAGGCTTAGGAACCTGAGGCTAGACAGGTCACAGTATATGGGAAGAACCTAATACTTGTTTTCTGCTAAATAGTTATCTTATTAAACTGACTCAATAATTTATTGTTATACCCATTGTGTATCTCTCAACCATCACCAGAGAAAATTCTTTTTGTTTTTCCTTATGCAGCAGATGGTGATTAACACAGAAACCCACAACTGGCCAAAGTGTAGAGAACAAGAGGCTGCAGAGTGCTTATCCCTGAATAGGACCCTATTTCAAACTTCTGCCTCCCAGGGCTCAGGGATCATTGTGGAAGAGGGAAAGAATGATTGTAAGAGCCAGAGGTGGTAGATGGCCACAAGGAAATAGTTTTCTAGCCAGCTACTCATATGAACTCACAACAACAGTGGCAGCATGCACAAGTCACATCCAAACTTAAACCAGATAAAATCCTAGCACAGAGATAAGGAAACACGTAAGAAAACCCAGCCCAACCTAAGGAAATTGGGTCCACTGATAGTTGCTGGGAGAAGTAAACATCTCTTTTCTCTCTCAAGGATGGGATATTTGGAGACATAAACACTGTAGCATACACACACACACACACACACACACATATATGTGGAGAGAGAGAGAGAGAGAGAGAGAGAGAGCATTAAGTTGTGTGGGGGCCAATAAGAGGCAGTGCTGACAGGAGAGGGGACCTAAATACCATTAAATTGTATTTCCTGAAAATCACAAAAATCTGCCTGATTTTGCATGGGATTTTTTATGCTGACACCATTGTCATAGTATCATATGAGTAGGGTCCCAGGAGATTGTAGGAAGGATAGATATTGGAAAATGAACAGTAGACCTCAACCTTAGCTGAAGAAATATTGGCAACTGATTACTGTTAGGTAAGAAAGAACTGATCTTCCTAAAACAAGGGTCTCTAGATAAGCTGACTAGACCTCAGTGGATGGACTTGCACTGGAGAATGTCTGGGGACACTGATTTGACACAGTGGGCCTTAACAGGGATGACAGAGTATATGGATTCCAGTGGGGGGATATGGGTGTTGCCAGTGGGAATGGGGGTATAAAAACGTTTATGATTGTTTAAGATATTCAGTATGAAATACACTAGAATTCAATAAAAATTTATAAGAAAAAATAAGATAAAATGCCAAAAAATAAAAATAAAATGATTATGATAATCACAATAAAAATCTAAGACAATAATCATCTTAAAAAAGAAAAAATGAAAATCACAAAAATCAGAGTTGTCCAAGACAGCTATTGCCAGAGCTCTTGGTTATCTTCCAGAACTTGAAGATAAGACCCTCCCACTGAAAATAGGACTGACTTCGGACACAGGACTTGGAGCAATGGAGCAGGAACTGACCTGGAAGCCTTCTTCCTGAAGTTAAGCTTGCATAGTTTTACAGAATACTCTGCAACATTTCTGCATGTCTACATGGGCTGCACATAGAACTCGTGGTCTGGTTCTGCTCTTTCTTCTTTTTATGAATTCTTCACATTTTATGTCTTTGTCCTCAAATGTGTTATTCAGAAATGATTTCTTCCCACAGCTAGCTTTTACTTCCTGTGGAGAAAGAAGATAGTTGGTCCCTCTTAGTCATTCTCAGACACTTACTCATTCCTTCTGGGGAAAGATGACTGAATCGTCCTTCTCTTCGGAGTAAGCTGCCTAAGGGAGCATACTTTAATCATTCCTTTTTGTATTTTTAGTATGGAATCAGAAGCAAATTCCAATGAAAATGAAGTGGCCTAAGTCCATTTTGGGATTGCTAGGTATAGTGGCGTCAGTGAATTTCAATTGTTTGGTTTTGGGTTTTGTTTGGAAACTAATTTACCTGTAAGTAAAATCTAACTCACTTTCTTCCCTGCTTGTCTGGTTTTAAGACTGACTCAAGCCTCAGGCTGGGAGATGTTAATTACCGACCTGATTAAATGTCCCACATGTTGTATTGCTTCTTATTTCTGCAGAAGCTCTCTCTATGCGGTATTGAGATGGTAGGGACAAGAGATTACAAAGGAAGGAACCAATTTTCTCATCAAAAATGTTTTTATCACAAATAGCATGTGTTCCTTTGGCCTCATGAAATGTTTTCACATGCACCTTGCCTCAAAAACAAAAAAAATCTAAATTCCTATTATATAACATCATTTACTAATTCATTGACTAATTATTTATCTTTATGTACATCTGTAAGGACTTGTTTTGCTATTTAAATACTATGTTAGAAAATAAATTTCAAATGGCTATTCTTGCATTACCACATAACCATGCATGTGATTTCAAACTCTTGGCTGGGTTTTGTATCATTTTGAGGTTTTACAAAGACAAAGGGATTGACAGTCAGACACAGTATTTGACTCCTAGGTTGTAGCTTTGGATAACCCTTTTATATATAAATAATTCATTTTATCCAAAATTGTGCAGAGAATGAGACTGCAGAGTGCATGTCCCTGGATAGGACTCTTATATCAAACCTCACCCACATGAAGCTCAGGGACCATTATGGAAGAGGGAGAAGAAAGATTGTAAGAATCAGTGTTGGCACATGATCGTAAGAAGACAGTCTTCCAGGCCTCTGGGAACTTCCTTATATGAGCTTACAGCAATGGTGACAGCACGCACAAGACTCATACAAACTCAATCAGACAAAAACCCACTGGGGAAATGGGCAGTAGGCCCCAACCTTAGCCAAGGAACTATTGGCAACTGAGTGCTTCTGGGTGAGGGAGAACTGATCTTCTTTAAGGGAGTGGCTATAGATAGGTTGACTAGACTCCAGTGGATGAATTCATAATCTAGGGACTTCTGGATACACAAATTTGACTAGATAGATCTTAACATGTATGGGCGAATGCATGAAATCTGATGTTGGGAAGGGTTTGGGGGATGCAGATGGGGTAGGAGGTCTAAATATGATTAAGATATATTGCATGAAATGCACAAAAATTCAAATACACATACAAATTCAAATATACAAATATACATTGAGAAAAATAAATCAGTATAGAAAGCAAACCTTTATTAATAATAAATTTATTTTAAAATTTAAGAAATTGAGCCTGGTGGTGCATGCCTATATCCCAACACTAGGAAAGCAGGGACTGAAGAATTGGAATTCAAGGATGGCTTGGACTACTTTGTGACTCTGAAGCCGGTCTGGAATATGAGATACTGTCTCAAAATCAAAAATAACTTTCAGATAACATAAGACTCTTTGACCTATTCCTATGATTTGCTAATAGTAAGTATAGTGATTACCCACGTGAAGACAATACATTTTCAATACAAAATAAATCTTTGTATTAAGTAGAACAAGAATAATAAACTAGGACAATAAGTATGCTCATTATTGATAGCTATAGTATTCTACCTTTAAAACAATTGCACATTCCTCCATCTTTACATCGAGTACACTGAATTGATTAGTCTTATGGTACTTAACTCACTGTTTCATTGAGTTTTTTATCTAAATGTTTTTGCCTTTCTTTTCAAGCAACAAACACATGGCCCAAGGGTAACATAAACTACAAAATGTTTCAGTTGAGTTGAATAGTCTTTTTAAAAAGAATAATACTTAAAATATGTATGTTACTCATTAAATCAATATTATTCAGTTCTATTGTAAAATTATACTGAAATCTCATTTCTGCAGACCAAAAGTCAGAAGAGTCAACACGCCTTTCAATGAAGTTCGCTTTCTTAATTTCACAGCAACAGGCCTCTCCTTCTGTACTCCCCATGTCCTGTCATCTCTGTGTCTACTTTAGCTAACTCTCAACTACCATACTTCTTATCATGGTTAATTGTGATGGGATTTAGAACAATTTAAGAAACACTGTTCAAGGCATATATAACATATGCTATATATTTGTCCCTCTCTTAATCAAAAAGAAAAAAAAAGTAGCAACAGGCGAGGTGTGGTGGCACATGCCTTTAATCCCAGCGTTCGGAAGGCAGAGGCAGGCAGATCTTTGTGAGTTCAAGGTCAGCCTGGTCTACGTAGTGAGTTCCAGGACAGCTGGGGCTACAGGGAGACCCTGTCTCAAAAAGACCGAAAAAAAAAAAAAAGGACAAACAGTTTATAAATTCAATGCACCAAGCATGAAACAAATATACATGTTAAGGAGGAAAATAGACATGCTTCATACATTTACAATGCTATCATATATAGGAACATTATTAAGTATTAGATCTATGAATATGATTGATTGCAATAATTAAAGTACAAATCAAAAAGAGAAACGGTGCTGATTCAAACCTGAGAATCTTTATTAATTACTTTTCTGTTACTGTGATAAAACACTGTGATGAAAGCAACTTATAGAAGAAAAACTTTATTTGGCTTATGTATTAAAGGGTTAGAGTTTATAATAGTGTGGGAGATATGGTGGGAGAGGTGGCCGTGGTAGAAAAACAAGCAATCATATCATCAAACAATCACAGGGAGCAAAGAGCAACTGGAAAAGTGGCAAGGCTTAAGAACTCCCTAAGCCTACCCACACGGATATACTTTTTTCATCTTAAAAACCTCTCAAAACAACACCACCAACTGGGAACAAAATGTTCAAACACTTGGAACCCAAAGGAGAAATTCTCATTCTCTAATCTTTTCTCATGGGTGTCTTGCATATCAGTCCACTGATCTTTCTGTATTTAAAATGTCTCCACTTGACTATCCTCAGGCCTCTTGGGGTAAGTCTATAGCGCAGCTTTCCGCGCTGGGACTCCCTAAGCGACATTCACCCTTCCATCCCCCCCCTCGCCGTTCTATACTCCTAGTTTGGGCCCTGCGCCATTCCTAGTCTCGGGGCCCCAGACACCTGGGGAACCAATACTGCTTCCTGATCCTTCTCACCCAGAGCAACTAAGTCCTTTTCTTGGGCTCCAGGAGCACCGCTTCTGGTCCTGGCCCTGCCCTCATCTCCCTCTACTTCCCTGGTCCTCAAACACTCGCCAGCCTTTTTCTGGGGCTGACAGCCTCTTTCTGGGGCTCTGAGGCTTACCTTTACTCTCCCTGATCCTTTGCATCCAGTACAACC
>NW_008356355.1:182248-231588 GCF_000622305.1 Nannospalax galili
TTAGTATTGAAGATACTAAAATAAACAAGTTCCTTGTCTGAGAAGCTGTAATAACTCTGTAAGAGGTAGAAAAATAAATAACTATGGGCAAGAAAATTATATTCTTGAATATTTATGAAGCAATTCACACAAATCATTACAAAACAAATCCATTGATAAATGGAGGCGATGACACATCATTACCTATTTTGTTCTGTCCTAGCATGCACAGGTCATATAACATTAGAAAATATTTAACATATTAAAGAAGGAAACAGATATTTATTTCAATGAGAACTTAGAAAGTTTCTGATAAACTGCAATGAGCTTTCATGATAAAAACTTTTCATTAAAATAGAAAAATTCCCTTTATTTATTAAGAAATAAGTGTCATGTATTACTATTAATGGTGGAGTTTTCAACACATTTCCTTTAGAATTAGGAAAACTAAAATGGTTGTTGGGGATGTAGAGAAATTGGATTTTCATATGCTGCTGGTAGAGATGTACAGGGGAACAGAAATTAAGTTCCACAAGAAACAGAAAATCAGAACAGTATTTGATGCTATTTTATATCAGACTTCACCAAGCTTTCTAAAGTAACATAACCTTCAACATCTAGTGGGCTCAACACTAGAAATGTTTATTTCCCCATCACATAATAGTGAATTCAGTAGGTTCATAATTCTACTTAAAATTAACCTGATTTCTTGAGAGACAATAAAATTTATTACTCATGACAATAACCAATATGCAGATCATTTTGGCTTTGATTCCATTGTACTGATTCCCTTTGGGGCCTTCAAATAGGAGTATATTATATCTCACACTCAGTCAACTCATGACAATAACCAATATGCAGATCATTTTGGCTTTGATTCCATTGTACTGATTCCCTTTGGGGCCTTCAAATAGGAGTATATTATATCTCACACTCAGTCAACTCATGACAATAACCAATATGCAGATCATTTTGGCTTTGATTCCATTGTACTGATTCCCTTTGGGGCCTTCAAATAGGAGTATATTATATCTCACACTCAGTCAGCTACATTAAGGAAGAAGACTGATTAGTTTGCAGAATATGAATTCTTTACACAGGGAAGTTATCAAATGAACTTTAGGAGACATAATAATGGACAGGTAGACTGCTGGATGAACAGACTGTGCTTGATAACCTGAAATTCCTGTAATATAAAGTTTTAGACAATCTTCTCAGCGATTTCATAAATACTGATATGGAAAAGAAAACGTTTTAAAAGAATCAAGCTACCCCTCTAGTAGAATAGCATGTATCTCTTGTCACATTTATCATTATATATTTATTCCCACTAAAACTTAAAATAATGACTGAAGTTGTGGCCCATTCTTGCAAAATCAAACCAAACCCAACTTAACCAAATCAAACCAAACCAAATCAAACCAAGCCAATAAAACACACTAATGAGCAAAAAACAAGAACAAAACTAATTTAATACTTTTTGGTTTTTTATTTGTTTTTACTTTTTATTGAGAATTTCATACATGTGTGAAATATATTTTGATCAAATTCAGCCCTTCTATTCCATTATTTCTCCCTCCACTTTTTCCTCCCAACTTCATTGGCTCTCTATTTTGTAAAACAACGGAGTCTCATAGTGCTGCCTATGTGTGCATGAGTGTAGGACTAGATAATCTTTGAGGATCACATCCCTGAAAAAACTTCATCTCGCTTCCACAACAGCCATCACTTTTCAATACAGGTTTCACAGTTTGTTAAGACTACTAAGTGCTTTCCTCCCTGGTATCAGAAATAGAATCTTTAGGCGCTATGAAAGCTAGCCAGTAGGGATGAAGCTTCCAGGTTAGAATCAGCCTGATTTTTCAATGCCTTAGGACTTGAGTATGTGGTGTTTTAAGCAATAGATGCATTTTTAAAATATTTTATTTATTATTTTTATTTTATATGTGTGAGTATGTTGCCTGCATGTGTGTAAGTGCTCTTGTGTCATGCAATGCACACAAAGGTCAGGAGAAGGCGTCAGATCTCCTGGAACTGGAGCTATGGACAGTTGTTAGCCACCATGTGGGTGCTGGAAATCAGTCCTGTGCAAAAGTAGTGAGTGTTCTTAAAAGCTGAGTCATCTCTCCAGCCCAGCAATAGAGTCTTACCATTCCTTTTTGAATGGTAATTAAGAGCAATAGCAATAGTCTATAATGTTTGTGGAGAAGTCTATGGGACCCCAGTGACCAACAATTCAATAAAAGGCAACCCATACCCAGCACTGAATTTTTTATTTGATAGCTTATGGTGTCTGGGGGAGGCAATCTTCCTCTGTTACAGGGTAACTCCATTTAAACTCATTTTAATAAACACACAATTTATTAATTTTAAAAGCTTCTATAGTAGTAGGTTTCCATATGTCAATTTTGAATGGTTTAGAGTTAGTTATTCCTTTCTTCACTACCCAGCCCTCCCATTCCCCACCCCACTTGACCCTTCCTATTCCATTTCCTTCATACCACTTGCATACTATCACTTTTCCCTTGAAATTCATCCGCATTGCCCTTTACTAGTTTCCTGCCTTCTATGGGTACTCTAAATACATATCTAAAGATTCAAATCTGGCATCCACATATAAGAGAGAACATGCCATGTTTCTCTTTTGGGTAGGATTACCTCACTCAGAATGATTATTTCCAGCTCCATTCATTCACTTACCTATGAATTTCATAATTTAATTTTTCTTAAGTGTTGAATGATATAGCACTGTGCATATGTACCCCAGTGTTATTACCCATTCAACATAGATGATGGACATCTAGGCTCTTTCGATTTCTTGCTACTGTGAATCAAGAATCAGGGAGCATGGATGAGTATGTATCAGTGTGTTAGGATATACAGTCTTTTGTGCGTATGCTGAAGAGTGGTATAGCTGGATCATGTGATAGATACATTCCTAGCTTCCTGAGGAATCTCTACACTAATTTCTATAGTGGTAGACAGTTGCATTCCCACTAACAGTGAATAAATATTAGCCTTTTCCACATCCTAACTAGCATTTATTGTGTTTTGTTTTCTTGATGCCAGTCATTCTAGGGTAAGATAAAATCTCAAAGTAATTGTTTAAATTTGCATTTCTCTGACTGCTAAGGATGTTAGGCATTAAAATACTCAACTATTTGTATTTGTTGTTTTGAGAACTATCTAGTTAGTTCCATGTTGCAATTTTTTTACTAGATTATTTGTTTTATTGGTATTTAGTTTTTGTTTTTGTTTTGTTTGGGGGGGTAAATCTTTCTATATTATGAATACTGATTTTCTCTCAGATGTATAGCTAGTAAAGATTTTCCCCCCATTTTATAGACTGTCTCCACTCAAATGATGGTATTCTTTTCTATACAGAGCTTTTATTTGTCAATTAAGCTTAATGCCTGTGCTACAGAGGTCCTGCTCAGAAAGTCCATTTCTGTACCTACTAGGTAAAGAATATCCTCTACCTTCTCCAATAAACAGATTCTGGGTGTCCTGTTTTATGTTGATGTCCTTGATCCATTTGTGGATGATTCCTGTGCAGGGTGAGAGGGATCAAGTTTCGTTCTTCTACGTGTAGCTATTCAGTTTGGCTAACACCATTTGTTGAAGGCACTGTGTTTTCTCCAAAGTATTTTTCGAGTATATTTTTGGATTCTTTTAAAAAAATCAGGTGGTTGTAGGAGTGTGGGCTTTTATCTGAGTCTCCAGTTAACTAGTCAATGGATCAATGTGTCTGCTTTTATGACAACACCATGGTCTTTGTTATTACCATAGCACTGTAGTATAACTTGAAAACAGCGATGGTTATTCCACCAGTGGTACTTTTATTGTTTAAGATTATTTTGACTACCTTGGCTCTTCTGTGTTTCTATTCAAATTTTCCAATTATTTTTCAATTTATGTGAATTTTGATGGAGATTGCACTGACTGCTTTTTGTAGGGTGGCCATTTTTAAAACATTAATCCTGACAATCCATGGTGTTTCACTTCCTTGGTTAGATTGATTCCAAGATATTTTTGAGGCTATTGTGAATGACATTACTTTCTCAGTTTGTTTGTCATTGACCTGTAGGAAGGCTATTACATTTTGTGTGTTAATATTGTATCCTTCTTTTCCCAACGTGTTTATTAACTCTAGGAGTTTTCTGGTGGTATCTCTAGGGTCTTTTGCATAAAGGATCATATTCTATGCAAATAACATTTTGATTTTGTCCTTTCCTGTGTTCAACCTCTTTATCTCCACTTGTCTTATTTCTCTAGTTAAGACTTAGGAACTATATCTAGCAGGAATAGAGAGAGAGCATCCTTGTCTTGCTCCTGAATTTATAGGGAATGCTTTGAGGTTTTTTCTTTTTGCCATTTAGCATGATGCTGGCAGTGGAATTATTATATATAGCCTGTATTGTGTTGAGCTGAGTCCCCTGTAGTCATAGATTCTCCACGAATTTTATTATGAAGTGATATTGGATTTTTAAAAATGTATTTTATGTGTATTACCTGCATGTATGTAAGAATACCCAGGTTTTGCAATGCCCATGGTGGGCAGAAAAGGGCATTGTATCTCCTAAAACTGGAGTTGCTAACAGTTGTTAGCTGCTATGTGGGTGCTTAGAGAACCTAACCCAGGTCCTCTACAAGAGCAGTCAGTGTTCATAACACTGAGCCATCTATCACAGCCCCATGCTGTTGGATTTTTCAATAGGACTTTTCTGCATCTAATGAGATTGTCATGTGGTTTCTGCTCTGGAGTCTATTTTTGTGGTGGATTACATTTATGGATTTATGTATGTTGAAACAATCACTGAATCTCTAAAATGAGGTCAACTTGATCATGGATCATCTTTTTGTGGTGTTCCTGAATTTTGTTTGCAAGTATTTTACTGATAATATTTGCTTCCATATTAGTTAGGGAGATTGGCATATCATTCTTTTTTTTCCTTTTTGGTTGGGTCTTTAGTAGGTCTGGGTATTAGGATCATAACATTCATAAAAATAATCTGCCTTCTTCCCATACTCCATAATTTGAGGAGAGTTGGTGTTAGTTCTTCTTTGAAGGTCTGGTAGAAGTCTATGCTGAATCCATCTAGCCTGGGCTTTATTTTAGTTAGGAATTTTTTTGTTTTGTTTTAGTTTTTGAGACAAAGTCTCTCTGTAGCTTCAACTGGCCTGGAACTCATTAGGTAGACCAGGCTGGTCTGGTTCTCACAGAGACCTTGTGAGTGCTGGGACTGAACACACAAACCACCATTCCTGGTACTAGTTGGGAAACTTTTAATTACTGCTTCTATCACATAGTATGTTATGAGTCATTTTATTTATTTTATCTTGATTTAAATTTGGTAAGTAATATGCATCTAGAAATTCATTCATTTGTTTTTTATATCCTTACGATTCTCAGAATTGCTTCAGTATCTATAGTAATGTTTTCCTATTCATTTCTAATGTTATTAGCTTGAGTCTTCTCTCTCTTTTTAGTGGTTGATTTGACTAAAGCTTTGTCAAACTTTTTAATCTTTTCAAAGAATCAACTCTTTGTTACATTGATTATTGCTATTAGTTTTTGTTTGTTTTTATCTGATTAATTTCAGCCCAGATTTTGATTATCTTTTCCAATGTACTGTTCTTTGTTATTTTTTGTTATTGGTTTTAAGACTTTCAGGTGTACCGTTAATTTATTAATTTGATGTAGGCACTTAGTATTTTTCTCTTAGGACTTCCTTCTTATGTCTCTTTAAATTTTGATATATTATGATTTCATTTTCATTCAATTTTAGGAATTTTTAAAAAATTTCTTCTTGATTTCTTCCTTTCTCAAGTATCATTCAAGAGTGTATTGCTTCATTTCCATGAATTTGTGCACTTTTGTAGTTTATATTGCTGATGATATCTAGCTTCAGAAAATTGTGATCAGATAGAATATTATTTAAATTGTCCTATATTTGTTGAGACTCGCTTTGTGATCTATCATGTGGTTGATTTGGCTGAGAATATGTGTATTCTTTATGGTTTGGGTAGACTATTCTGTAGATATCTGTTAGGTCAACTTAATTCATGATGTCACTTAATTCTTGAGTTTATTCTGTTTAGTGTTTGACTGGATATGCTGTCTGTAGGTGAGAGTGGGATATTGAAGTCACTATCACTGTGTTGTGGTAAATCTGTGATTTTAGGTATAAAAGTATTTGCTTCATGAAATCGTGTTCCCTGTTTGGTGAACTGTGTTTAAGAATGCAATGTCCTCTTAGAAAATTATTCATTAAGTATGAAATGACCTTCCTTAACTCTTTTGATTAGTTTTGATTTGAAGTACATTTTGTCAGATAATATAATAGCTATACCTGCTTTATTATTTACACTGTCTTGGAGTACGTTTTTATATCCTTTTAACCTAAGTTGGTGTTTACTGATGATGGTGAGGTATATTTCTTGGAGGCAGCAAAAAAGATGCATCCTGATTTCTTATCCAATAACCCAAGCAGTTAGTCTATGTCTATTTATTAGAGAATTGAAGCAATTAAAGAGTCATTAATAAATGATGTATAAGAAATTTTGTCATCTTGTAGCATTTTCTTAAAACTTTTTTGAATAACTTCTGGAACTGTTTATTTCCTGTGACGTCTTGGGTGCATTTATCCTTAATTTCAGACTACGTTATTCCCTTTATTTTCTGTAGAGCTGGCTTAGTGGTCATAAATTCATTTAATTTTTTTTTTACAATGGAAAGTTTTTATTACTCCTTCAGTTTTAATAGATAGTTTTGGTATAAGAATTTGGTTGACAATTGTGACTTTTAAATACTCGCATATATCTTTCCAGGCCCTCTGGCTTTAAAAGTTTCTTTATAATAATCAGTTGTTATTGCAGTGGGCCTGGATTATCAGTAACTTGATCACTTGACCTTTCCCTCTTGTAGAATTTTATACCCTTTCTTTATCCTGTGGTTTTAATATTTTAACTTCTTTTTTTGGTCTTGTCTATTTGTTTTTTCTTTTGTCTTTCTTAAAGAAACATTTTTTTTTGCGATATAGGTCTTACTCTGTACTCCTGACATGAAAATTGATATTTAGATCAGGCTGGCCTTGAACTCATAGAGACCTGCCTGCCTCTGCCTCATGAGTGCTGGGAATAAAGGCATGCAACACCATGTCCAGGCTTTGTTCTGTCTGTTTCTATTTGGAGATACATAGGCCTCTTGTAGCTAGATGAGCATATCTTGCTCTAGTTTTGGGGCATTTTTATCTTTTATTTTATTTATAATATTCTCTATGCCTTCACTATGGTAATTTTCTCCTTCTAAGTTGCAGCCGTTGCACACAGATCTACTTTATTGCAGGAAGGCACAAGTTTATATAGGTGTAGTGGTCCAATCATAGCACAGTGAGTAGGATACCTTATTAGCATAACAGGCTTAGCGTCCTACCACAGCATAGTAGGCCAGATGCCTCATTAGCATAATGGGTTTCAGATTACAGAGCCTGGATTCCTGGAAACCATGTGACCCTGACTGTTGCAATATTTAAGTGTTGCAATTTGGAATTCCAAGGGTGGTGATTAGGGAGTGGCAAGCTCTAAGCATCAGTCTCATGATCTACCAATAGGAGCAAATGTCACAAGGCATTCCTTGTGGCTCCAGTGGTCAGGCCAGTACCTCGGGCCTGCTGTATGGCTGTCAATAAGACTTTTACCCTAGGCTCAAGCCTGTCTCCCACATTATGTCCCTTACCTGAAGGTGATGTCATTTAATGGTGTGTGCTCTGGATAGTTGTCAACTTTACATCCCTGTGTAAAGGGAACCTCAATTGTATAACTTCTTCTATGAAATTGGCCTGTGGGCCTGTCTGTAAGGATTTTCTTGATTGTGAGTGATTAGTGAGGGCCCCATCCACCACCAGTAGTGCCATACCTTGACATATATAGTCCTGGGTTCTACAAGAAAGCAGGCTGAGCATGGGTCAAAGGAGGAGCAAAGCAGGAAGTAATGGTTCTCTGTGGTCTGTGCCTCCAGGTTCCCTGAGTTCCTGCATTGACTTCTCTGGATGTTGGGCTGTGACTTGAGAGCTGTAAACTGAATTAAACCCCTTCCTCCCAGAGTTGCTTTTCGTCATGGTTTTTTGTCATGGCAACAGGAAAGCAAACTAGAACAGTGTCCAGAGTTCTTCTATGACATCTTTATATATTTAAAATCATTTATTGTTCTTTACTGAGCAATCCAAGTCTTTACTTCATCTTCCATCCCTGGTTCGGTTTTAAACACGATCCATTCTATTGGTGAGGGTGTCCACTGAGGGTTTTATTTGGGTTATTGAATTTTTATTTTTCAGCATCAATTCATTTTGGGTGTTCTTCAGCAATTCTACTCTGAGGTTGAATTCTATTTTCCCAGCTTTGATTGACTTCCTAATTTCATTTAGTTTTTTTTTTTGTTGTTCTTTTGCAATATATCAATATCTTCTTTGACTTGTTTGAATATATTTATAATTCATATTTACCCTTTTTGTTTTTTTGGGTCATGTGTTTTGTTTTGTTTTTTGTTGTTGTTTGTTTGTGTTTTGTTCTGTTTTTGTATGGAAGTTCTTCCAGGTCATTTCAATTACATGTAATTATCATGGGATTAGTAATGTGTGGAGGAGACACTGTGATGGTAATAAAGTTCACTACAATGAAATTGTTGCTAAAAACCTTAAACGAAGGTTGTGTGAATGTGAGAGCGAAAGTTCCACAGTAGCTGCTATGGAATCTGATAGGACTGAAACCTGCCATTCTGCCAAGGTTTCACTTAAATGGACACTCACCTCCTGTAAGAGGAGGTGACCAAGCATGGGGTTTATATGCGTGGCCCTAAGGTAAATCATCTTAAGTGCCTGCCAAGTGGCACCTAAATGAGGGAGAGACTAGTGTTTTCTACCTTCTCCTCTTCACACACTACATATATCCTAGGCACATATAAAATTTCAAATGGGTTCCTCCCAGTCCAAGTGTCAGACCCAGACTGTCCTCCAGACAATGCTGGACAACTTAAAACTAGGCTACGCAGATTATGACATTAAGATGAAGCCTTCCAAATTGAAAATTTTCTGGTAAGTTGAGTGGCTGGATGCCAGGACATGCTGGGGTAGAATCCCAGAGTCCAGATGGAGGCTACTTGAACCCTAAAAATCCCAGTCACATACTTACCAGAAGAGGAGAGAGAATTGCTCCACAAATGTGAGGAGGTTATGGAGATGTTCTCCTTCCTCCCATCTGGATTTAAAAGATGATTGCTTGCTTGAAAAAGGTCATTCTAATCAAACTTAGTGATTACAGTGTTTTGGGGTACACCTAGTTTTCATGTAATTATTTCATATATGTCTACTAGTTTTCTCATGTAAGTCTGCATATGTTTTTGTGATAATTGTCTTCATATGTTGCTTCCATCAAAACAATTTTTTAAGATTAACTGGCCACTTCAGCTATTCTTTTTCATGATTTTTATTGTCTACAAAAATATGGATTTATTTTTATTTGGCATGCTCAATTGAAATGCATATGTGAAAATTTATAAAATTGGGTTTTTTATGATACATTCAAAGGCCTTATATACTTGGGTACCCCAAACATCTTTAAATTTATTAAACAATGTCTCTGTCTATGAAGTGTTCCACAAAACTTTTAAATGCTAATTGTTTATGAAAAACAGCATCTGAGCTGGTTGTTTAAGGATCCTATTTGTTAGATACCTTTTTGGTCTGGTTTACATTCAAAATGCTTAAATGTATCCTTATTGTGTTTTTGTTTGTTTGCTTTAAAAGTGTCTTGGTTTTGACATACATTTTGATTTCTGTTGTTTTAATACCTCTGAAGGCAAGTTTGTTCTGACCATTTGGTAAAATTTACTAGCAATGCTTTTTCTTCTTTTCTTTTGCTATTTCATTGAATGCTTCTTCCATATCTAATCTAAGATAGGAAAATGGTTTTAGAAAATTAAACTGGTTGTAGGTTTGATTAGTATGTTAGCTCATCTTCAGAACTAAAGATGAATTCTAGGACTAGTCTTCCTGTGTCATCTTTCTCTGATCTTGCCCTTCATTCTTTATCTCCTACCACAAAGTAACTCTTTTGCCTATAACACTCATGCATAAGTCTGCATTAGATTGTCTTTATACTAGCTATTTCTAAAATTCTCTTCAGCAATTGAAGGTAGGAGTCCTGGTTTAGCTTGAGTGGAGTTCTCTAAGTCTTAAGAGAACTCCCAAGGCTCCTAAGGGTGACCACAAGATAGCGATGCCTCACTCACTCCTGAAGTTTCTGGACACTCCTGGCAACAGGAGTGAGTCTCAAGATTCAACTTAAAGCATTGATGGAGATTTTCCCATCTGTGGCTTCTATGGTCTACCCTGGTAGATAAGCACTTTGGGCTCCTCTGCTTCTGTTTTTCTGGCCAGAGACCCACTTAAAATCTCCTAGACTCATCCATACTCTGGGACCTACTGTCAGACACAGTAGCACATAGCTTCATCTGGCATACATTATAAGAGCTGATCCTCAACATGGCCTAAGTCAATGTCTTGTCCCCAAGAGAACAAAATGAGACAAAGTGAGACAACTGCAATATGTTGGAAATAACTACTGTTAATCTTTATTCTTAACCTAAAGTTTTAATGTTTCCTTTTCTGCCCTTCCTGTCACCTATGATTTATGTCTAAGAAATTTAATCTTTTAATCCTATCACACCTTGTAAGATTTTGTTGAAGGAAAGACCCTAATGGATTCCTAAACTTAATGGCCTAGGGCAGCGAAGCCTTCCTCCTTTTAAGCAGATTTTTAAAACTGGATCTGACTGAACATGCAAAACCCTTATGCAAAAGTAAAGTCTGCCTTGTCAAATTGCTTGTACTTTCTCCAAGTGTTCTTTGTCTGGAAATCTTTGTGTTATGTTTTATTTTCACATTAAGAACAACAAGAAACATCATCACAACAAAAAGTAACTACAAAATCTTGGTTATTAAAATCTATATTATATACACTTGTGCGTGGATACATGGTCTTTATGAACTTATGATTTTAGGAAAATAATTTGCTTGGTATCAAATTAACTTTTAAGTAAGTTCTCATGTGAACTAAAATTGTCAATTTACAGGTTCCTATTACTTGAGGATACAAGTTAATTTTAAGGAAATGATTCCTTCTGCTCCAGGATAATAATTCTCTCTGTGTTTTAGACATGTTTTATACAATATGAATATTTTAAGGACTTTTTGGAGATTTTGAGTACTATTGCCTCTTTCAAGCCAATAAACATATTTGTTAAATTTCATATCTTTGCCAAACCTATGTAACTCTAAACATTTAAAAAGAAAATTAGTCATTTAAAAACCTGCTTCAAGGCTCACAAAGACACATTAAAGTTTATAGTTATCTTAATGTATTACATTATAACAATATAATTGAGAGTTGAGATAATTGTTCATCTCTGTGAAAATATATGGGGGTTAATATTAATTGTTTAACAAGTTCTCACTACAAATGGTAAATTTGTTTATAAATGCTGTTATGTCTATGGCTGGATGTTTTCAGGATAAAGAGGATAATAAAAAGGTTTAAGCAAGTTTGTTAAAAGTCTGAGCAGGTTTCCTTTTTAGTGGGAGGAGTAGTGAGAACAAGAGATAGAAATTGACTAGGCAGATTAAGGGTGATAACCTCAAAAGAAAAATGACAAGTTTCTTTCAGCTGGGACCTGGAAATTCCCTTGGATCTGACAGTAAACTTGACCCTATCTGAGGCTAGAGGTGCCAGAACTACCCAATCCAAGATGTCTCTAGTTCTGCCATAGTTAGAGGATGGGGATACCAGTAAGGTTGTCTGGTTTGTCTGTATCTCTCCTTTATTTCCTAAGTTTCCCTGTTCCTGGAAGACATGCTAAGGACATGACCAGAACCTCAGTGGACCTGGACACTGGAAATGAAGCTTGGACTGACCAGCTCATCTCCCCCTACTCTCCTCTCTCTACTAAACCCAGACTAGCTATATAAGGAATTATTTTGATGAAGAGGAGGGAATGTGATGGCACTAAAAATTCACTAACAATGAGAAAGTTGCTAAAAACCTTAAGCTGTAGAAGGCCCCAAGGTGAGATAACAGACAAATAAGGAAAGTAAATAAAAATCAGCCCTGCTCTTTATGGTTTGTTACAGGCTTAAGGACCCCTCCATTGAAATCTTTGTTAGCCAAACTGCTATATTCTTGTGATCTTTTGTAATCACATGCTTATGTATAACTGCTTGCTTGACTGCCATGTGTATATACATTACTTGCTTGCTTAAAGTTGACTAAAAATTTCCCTATAAACTTGAACTTGGAGCTGGCACCATTAAGAGGGATCTGAGTGTCAGCCCATGGCATTAATAACTGCCTTCTCCTTCATCTGACTTGGCTGGTGGTCTATTGACTCTCAGAAGTTTCCACCACCTTTCTTTGTTTTCCATGTTTCTTTTGTGCACTTGGACACGTACATATGGAGTTAGTTTGTTGGTTGTATTTTTCTTTGATATTTTTTAAAAAATTTGAAGTCTCCATTTTTCTTTTAGTGGTATCATTTCCATTGTTTATTGGAGGAATACGTTATTGTAGACTGAGGTGTTGCTTCCATCTGTAGAACTGGTATTTGAGGACAGCAACTGTCAATCTTTGTCTAGTGATCAGGTTGTTTTCCTATTGTCTGCTGGAGTCACCTGCCTGGGTCTGCAACTTTCACTGTGAGTTGTACAACTCTCCATATGCTATAGGCCTTACCCAGGGTCAGACCAGGCAACCATTCTCGGTCCACCATGTCTGATGTCACTACTTAAACATGGAATTTTTCCTGCAATTGGGGCCTAAACCAGAGTCAAATCTGGTTCCCACCCTGGGAAACACCTTCTGCTGAAGCACCTGCAACATGTAGAACTTTTCTTCCAGTTATGGTCCTAAACCACAGTCAAATCTAGTCCCCATCCTGGTTCACACTTTCTTCTGAAGCCAATGATAAATGTAGAACTTTGTTCTACTTGTGGACCTGAACCAGAGTCAAATATGGTCCACAGCCTGGGTTCACAGCTTCTGAAATTCTGTTGATGTGGAACTCTGTAAGCACCAATAGGCCTTACTCTGTTTCAAGACTAGTCCACACCCTGAATTCATAGGTTCTGTTGAAGCCCAGGGCAATGTGGAAGTATAAAAATATATATTCTGAAAAACTGTATCGAGGGGCTGGAGAGATGGCTCAGCGATTAAGAGTGCAGACTGCTCTTGCAGAGGACCTGGGTTCGATTCTCAGCACCCACATGGTGGCTAACAAGCATCCTTAACTACAGTTCCAAGGGAATTTCATTCTCTGTTCTGACTTCTGCAGGCATTGCATGACACTTGTGCACTTACAAACATGTAGAAAATATACTCATATACATAAAATAAAAATAACAAATAAAATACATTTTAAAAACCTAATCAGAAAACTTCTAAATGGGAGCAAGATTGAATAAGTATGAGAAGTCGTGAAACTATAAAACGTTTGGAAAAATTAAGTTCCCATTAGTTTCATGGAATAAGTTAGGAATTAATTACAAGATTCTGAAAAGTTCAGTACAGATTTAGATCTAAACTACTCATACTAAAGAGTCTGTACTTCATTGCATAATAGATAAATTACCATAATTTTCAAATTCATACACAGAAGAAAATCTAGGACAATAATTGTGATGGTTTATTTATGTATTGAATTTGGCTGACTCTCCAGGTGTCCATATACTTGGCAAAACTTAATTTTGGGTGTTTTTGTAGGATATTTTTGATTGAAATGAACAAATCAGATTGATCTCCCTAAATTTGGTGGCTGCTTAGTTGAAAGCCTGAATGAAATTAAATGCTACCTCTTCCCTGAAGTGAGAAAGCTCCCCCTGCGTGACTGCCTGTGAGCTCGGGCATGAGTATAGCTCCTGCTCAGAATCAGACTATACCACTGTCCAACCTTGAGAAGCTTGGCAACCTTCATAACAGAGCTACTCCTTTGGATATATTGGTTCTCAGACCTATGAGTCATGTGAAACTGTACAATCTCATCTCCTGATTCTTCAGTTTTCCATTTACTCTGCAAATCTTGGAACATTTTATTATTGAAATGGAAAGCTTGTGCAATGTGATGATTAAGAACTTTGCAGCAGGGAGAACTATAGAGGGAGGAGAAACAAAAGCAGTCAGTCAATTGAATGTTTATTCTTGGCCCTCTGGGAAGGGAGTGCTGGTGGTTTGCTCCAGCTTCTGCATAGTGGGAATTTGCATATACTAAGTCACTGAGTCATACATTTCTCCTGAGTCACCACTTGAATTACATCTAAGTCACATGTTACTTCAGAACCAACAAACTGTTGCTAGTTTGTCCATCGTGGGCTTCTTGCAATCTGTATATGCAGATTTTTTTTCTACAAAATAAATTACAGGGCCAGTGAGATGTGTGAAAAAGTTTCCCAAAAAATCATGCATCTTGAACTAAACTTCTTGCAAGGCAGACTGATTAGCACTTCAATTACTGAGGAGAGTTTGGAATGATACAAACCTAGAGTCTAAGCACATTTTATCTAAGGGCCTGTTTAGCTGTAAGTCACTCCTTGCCCATTTAACATTCTTGTGACTATCAAACCTTATTAACAACAACAACAACAACAACAACAACAACAACAACAAACCCAATCAAAAGGCTAAGAATGTCATCAGATAGCATCTGAGACCTCTAGTAGAACCCAGCCCCCATTTGCTATGGCCTACCTACTTAATGTATCCACCAATGTATTTTGAAAAGTGTCTTGATTTATAACTTTTTTTGTTTGTTTGTTCTGTTACTATAAAAATGCTGTGAAAATGCATCTGTGCTGGAACCTGGAATTTGGGGTAAAGTGAATCTGTGTTTCTGGGCCATGGTCACTCATTATTTACTTCACAATAAATGATCTTTTATCCCCTTTGAGGTGAGGGGCACGTTTTTGTGTTGACAGATGATTCAGTGAGCAGCTCTGGTGTACAGGCCTGAAAGCCTGACAACATTAGTGCAATCCTGGATTCTACAAAGTGTAAGGAGAGCACCAACCCCAGAGAGTTGTCCTCTGTCCTGCACATGTGTCACGACATGTGGACACCTGCAGTCGTACACATACCCACAGCACATGCATGGTAATAAATAAATAAACAAAAAAAAATGAAGGAAAGAAGGAGGGAAGGAAGGAGGGAAAGAAGGAAGGAATGGAGGTGAGCAGAACAGAGGCTAGAGAGGGAAGGACAAATAGAAGATAATGGAAAAACAGACGTTAGCTGGTTGTAAACAAAAACTGAAACAGACTCACAAGGGGAGAGAGATTGAAAACCTCTCACATGGTTCTAATATCTGTAGTTACTATGATTAATATAATGAAAGAATGACAATTTTAGCAAAAGAAATCTAAGAATGCTAGTAAGAGTTAAATACAAATCTTGGAGGAAAATAGTTGATACTTGTTCTAGTTTGCTTCTCTGTTGCCATAATAAAACACTCACAGACTTAGGGGAGGAAAGCAGTTCTTTCGGCTTACAGGTTAAAGTCCATCATTGAGGGAAGTGAGGTCAAGAGATCAAGACTAGAATCTGGAGGCAAAAACGGAAGCAGAGACCAAAGAGGAACACTAATTGGTTTGCTTCCTCTAGCTTGCTGAGCTAACTTTCTTATACAGCTCAAGCCCTGGAGACGGTCACTACCCACAGAGAGCTTGGTTTTTCGACATCAATAAGCAATCAAGAAAATGTCTTACAGATATGGCCTCAGATGAATTTGATCTGGAAAATTCTTTAGTTGAGGTTCCCTCTTCCCAGGTGATGAGAGTTTGTGTCACGTTGACAAAAACTAACCACCAAAATACTCAAATAAGTACACAAATGTATTGATTAAGCAGAAGATCGGCGTGTCAAGGAGTACAAATGTCATAAGAAAATATCCAAAAGTAGAAAAGGAAAATTGTTGTAAAAGTTAGGAGAAAAAAATGATGTACAGACAGCACAAAAAACAAAACAAAACAAAACAAAACAAAAAACCCCAAAACAAACCTAAGGTATGTTAATCTGAGCACATAAAGATTTTGAAAGAATGCATAAGGAGTCACACTCTAATTGCAAGGGTGATCACTAAAATAGATCTTAAAGAGTATATTCCCAGCAACCAAAACGAAAAATGTAAAATGAAAATTTCAATGGAGAACATGAATGAGCGAGTCAAAGAGCCAATATAAAAAGAAAGCAAATATTATTTTGGAGTTAAGTTCAAACACAGGAAGTCAGCATTGCATGAAATTGGTTAAAGATCTTAAAGGCTGAAATATGTAAGTATAAATACATGCTACTCACAAGAGATACAGCCAATAAAAAGAAATGTTTATAAAAAAGTTGATATATTCTATCCAAGAGACACCAAAAATTCCACCAGAAAACTCCTACACATGATGACGGCTTTCAGTAAAGTGGCAGGTTACAAAATTAGTCTACAAAAGTCTGTAGCCTTTCTATATACCCATAACAAGCAATCAGAGAACGAGTACATGGAAACACTCCCATTCACAATAGCCTCAAAAAAATTATCTCAGAATAAACCTGACCAAAGACATTAGAGACCTCTACAAAGAAAGAGATTGAGGAAAACACCAGAAGATGGAAGGACTGCCTAAACTCATGGATTAGAAGAATTAATATTGTGAAAATAACCATCCTACTAAAAGCCATTTATGCATCCAATGCAATAACAATCAAAATCCCCAGGACATTCTTTACAGAATTGGAAAAAAACATCCTAAGATTCATATGGATGCATAAAAGACCTCAGACAGCCAATGCAACCCTGAGCATTGGAGGAGGGGGGGCAGCTACTATACCAGTATTACAGAGCTATAGTCATAAACAATAACATGGTACTGGCACACAAATAGACCTGTGGATCAATGGAACAAAATTAAGACCCAAATATGAGTATATGCATTTTCAGCCACCTGATATTTGACAAAAGGGCCAAGAAAATTCACTGGAGGAAAGACAGCATGTTCACCTAATGATATTGGAAAAACTGGTTCTCTACCAGTAAAAGAATGAAACTAAACTCCTGTCTTTCACCTTGCACAAAAGTCAACTCCAAATGGAACAGAGACCTCAATGTGAAGCCTGGAACTCTGAAACTATTAGAAGAAAACATTGGCAATAACCTACAAGATATAGGTGTAGGAAAGGGCTTTCTAAAGCAGAACTCAATTGCTTAGGAAAGAAGATCAAGAATCAACAACTGGGACCTCATTAACCTAAAAAGCTTCTGTACATCAAAAGAATTAACCACGGAAGTGTAGCAAAAGCCCACAGAATGGGAGAAAATTTTCACCAGCAATATATCTGATAGAGGTTTAACATGAAGAATATATAAAGAACGCAAACAACAAAGAATCAAGAAAGGAAGTACCCAATTACAAGATGGGCTAAGGAGCTGAACAGAGAGTTCTCAAAAGAAGAAATACAGATGGCTAAGAAGCATCTTAAAAGGTATTAAACATCATTAGCAATTAGGAAAATGCAAATTAAAACTACTTTAAGATTTCATCTTATCCCAGTCAGATTGGCTAAGATCAAGAAAACAAATGACACCAAATGATGGAGAAGATGTAGGGAAGGGGAACACTCATCCACTGCTGGTAGGATTGCAAACTTGTTCAGCCCCTATGGAAAGAAGTGTGGAGAACCCTTAGAAAACTACAAATGAACCTACCATTTGACTCAGTTATACCATTCCTTGGCATATACCCAAAGAAGTCATCCTATAGTACAGACACTTGTACATCCATGTTTCTTACTGCTTTTTTTCACAATAGCTAAGAGATGGAAGCAGCCTAATTGTCCCTCAAATGATGAGTGGATAATGAAAATGTAGTTCATTTACACACTGGAGTTCTACTCATCAGTAAAGAAAGATGAAATCATGAAATTTTCAGGTAAATGGATGGAACTAGAAACTGGTTTACTAAGTGAAGTAACACAGACTCAGAAAAACAACTGACATATGTTTTCTTTCATATGTGGATCCTAGCACCAAATCCTTAAACGTGAGTAAGAATCCTAACATAACTACAGGAACCATGATAATGAAAAGGATCCAGGGAGGTAAAGGCAAAGAAAGAACCTGAAAGAGAAGATTAATAAGAAACAGGTGTTACTAAGGGAGATCTGGATGAAAATGGGGTTATTCAAATGGGAGGAGGGAGAGAGGATTTTAGGAGGAACGATAAAGGGAAAGAAGGAGCTCAAGAGAGGTGGGACCATAGGAGAAGGGTATTATTAAGGGAGAAATAGGAAAAATGGGGCACTTTAAATGGGGAAACCAGGATGGAAGGGCTAGACCTTGAGAGAAATGAAAAATGCTTAGCTAGTTCTGAAAAAAAAAAAAGAGGGAACTACATTAATCCAACAACCTACTGACAAATTATACATACAACTAGTTCAAGAAACAAAATATACATCTAGTCAAATTTATCTGCTAATGTTTGGTTTTTGCCCAAGCTTTATCTACAAACCACATGGGAATTAAAATACCAGAGTGATGGAATTAACTTTCTTGGATGCTTAACAGCCATACTTTGAGGTCTATACTAATCTGCTCAGAGGGATTTAAAGGACAGTTTTTTGCTCCTTGCTCTCTAAGGTTGACTAAGTTCCAAGGGACTATAGAGAATCTCTCAAAATGTCCTCTAATTGTGGTGAGTCACCTGTCCTCTTGATCAAGGAGGCCATGGAGACCCCACCAGATGGACTTGAACCAGTGTTCATTCTACAAAGAGGAGTGTCAACACAGAGGAAACATTTCCTTCATGCTTCCAAGTGAACCCAGCCATATTCAAGCAGGACCTTTGACTTATCGACACATAGATGGAACTGGTAAAAAAGAGGAGCCAGGGGCTCCTCTCAAACCCATGTGACCTCTTAGGAACTGTGGTCGCCGGCTCTGGCTGCTCTCCTCCGGCTATGATCACTCTCCTGCTCTCTCAGTTCCTCCAATCAGTCATCCAGTCCAGACCCCAGGGCTGGTGAGGAGTCTGTGCCAGCATCGCCGCATTCAGACGCAGGAGACCAGGTTCAGTGACACAGATCTGCTTTATTGCAGGAAAATGTGGGCTTATATAGGGGTAATAGTCCAATCATAACACAGCATATGGGATCCCTTATTAGTATGGCAGACTACTATCCTATTACAATCTAGCGGGCCAGATGCCCTATTAGCATGATAAGTTTCAGTTTCTCTAAGTTTCAGATTCCTGGAAACCACATGACCTTGATTGTTGCAATATCTAAGTGTTGTAATTTTGGATTCCAAGGGTGGTGATTAGGGAGTGACCAGCTCTAGGCATCAGTCTCATGATCTGCCAATGGGAGCAAATGTCACAAGGCGTTCTTTGTGGCTCCAGCAGTCAGGCCATTGCCTTGGGCCTGCTATATGGCTGTCAATAAGACTTTCACCCTAGGCTCAAGCCTGTCTCCCACACCAGTACACTGGGGAGGCAGAGTAAGGCAATCTCTGTGAGTTCGAGGCCAGCCTAGTCTACATAGCGAGTTCCAGGTCAGCTGGGGCTACAGGGAGACCCTGTCTCAAAAAAAAGCCAACTCCATGCCAACCAGTGGGAGTCAAGGTTCTTTGCCTCGGCATTGTTGTCCCCACCTCAAGGGTCACCCAGCATTATGGACTGTGACTGTCTTAGGTCGTCCCATCTTTTGGGATCTTATCCATCATTGACTGCTAGCCCTCGAAGGGTGAGTCCCTTGGTATAGTCTGGCAGAGAGAGAGGCAGTGTATCAATCTTTGGCCTGTGCAAAGGTTTCTTAAGGGGCTAAAAATTCAATAAAATCCGATGGAGTGAGGTCATACCATCTGGGGTAACGATGGGGATTAGGGAGTGGCAAGTTCTAAGCATCAGTCTCATAGTCTTCCAACAGACGTATATATCACAAAGTGTTTCCTGTGGCTCCGGCAGTCAGGCCATTGTCTCAGGACCGTTGCATGGTTGTTCCGTCAGACTTTACACCTATGCTCAAGACTATTTTTCATATCTCTATTATTATAGGTTGGTAAGGGTAAGGAACAGCAGGTCCTTGTTTACAGAGACATGCCTGGCAATATCTGGAGGCAGGGCAACAGCTAACTGAACCGGAGAAATACGAGTTTTAACAAAATTATCAAGACCTTTAGCAATGCAGGTTTCAAAAATGAGGAGTTAACAGTAATGATGGCACACATAATAAGGAACATAGATGGGGGTGATTCCCTCTGGTTTGAAGGTTTTGACTGGCTATAGTCTGTGCTTGTGAAGTGAGATACTTAAGGTCACCCCTGGTTGTTGGGTGCGACATTGGAGCCTGTTGCTTTCATGGTCTGCGGGGTCAGTCTCTCAGTGTTTGAAAGGTGCACTGCTTATTCCAGGGTCAGGGCTGCCATCTCCAGGGTCAGTGGTTGTGGAGGGAGGTTTTCCATCGCAGGCAATTCTGATGTTCCAGGCTGGGATCCAAATGGGGGCTGGAACATTATCTGGAAAGACACAAGCATAGCCTCGCCCTTGTGTTAATAATAGGTGTGGACCTTTCCATTCACTTGTGAAAGGGTCCTTCCATCTCACCATGGGGGATGGAGTGGGCTGAGTGAATGCCTCCCCATGCTTTATTGCTGGTGGGAGGCCACTGGAGTCAAATTTTAGAAAATTTAATACAAATAGAGCTTGTTGTATAACAAAACTGGGGTCCTTATAGCAGGGGCCTTTATCATTGTCTTCCCCTATTTTCTGTATTTGTTTAATGAGTGTTTGGTGGGAATGTCTAACAATCCCTTGACCCTGAGGATTGTGAGGGATACCAGTTATATGCCTAATATTCCAGTCAGAGCAAAAATGGCTGAAGGTAGCAGAAACATAACAAGGGCTATTATCTATTTTTATTTGCCAAGGAATTCCCATCAGGGCCATGGCATATTTAGCAGTCCTTATGGCATGAGAAGCCATATCACCAGAGCAGGCCAATGCAAAATGGACATTGGAATAAGTGCCAATAATATGATGGATATACTTGAGCTTGCCAAAAAGAGAAAAATGAGTGACATCAATTTGACATAACTAGTTGGGGCCAAGGCCTCTAGGGAGAGTTTTGGTGAGTTGTAATGGTCACAGAGGTAGAAGAGGGGCACAAGAGGAGCAGGTACAGACCAAATGCTTCCAGCTCTGAATTGGTAGAGTGAGTAGAAGCCTATGTATATCTTGGGGAGAAAGATGAAAACGGGCATGTAAGTCTCTAGCTTGTTGAATTATTGTGGAGTCTAGGGTGGCGCTCAGGACCAGTTTGTCAATGGTGGCATTGCCCTCTGCCAGAAGCTCTGGGAGATTGGTATGAGAGAGCAAGTGTTGAATATACCAAGAGGCAGAGCGCTGCTCGAGTAATAGTTGTAATGAGGAGAGCAGCAAATCAAGGGGACTGTGGTGGGGCCGGAATGCTGCAAAGGCCAGATGTTGTAGAGTCTGAACTACATATGTACTGTCAGAAAAAATATTACAGGAAGTTATAGGGAGATCCTGAAAGACCTGTAACATGGCTGAGAGCTCTCTGAGCTGTACAGATCCCTGGAAAGGGAAAACATTATGTGAGGAGAGTTGTCCTTCCTGGTAAATTACATAACCAAATTTGTATTTACTTGAATCAGTAAAGATTAGGGGAGCCTTAGGAAAAGAGTTACACTTTGGGAATGCCTGGGGAAATAGGGACAGGGGAAGCTGTCTTATTCCTTGAAGGAGTTTATATTTAGGATAATGATTGTCATATTTCCCCTGATAGACTAGTAGGAGAGTTTGGAAGCCAAGGTTGTCAAAGAACAATGACCGGAGCATGTGAAGTGGAAGGGGAAGAACCAACGATTTGGGTTCGTGGCCATACAGAAGGCGGGAGGTGTGGAAAAGTTTAAGGGCTAGTGTAGCCCATGCCTCAATAGCTGGGGTGACCTTGTAAAGTTGACTCCATGAAGAGTGGACCCATATCATGGGGCCAGGGGTCTGCCAGAGTGCTCCCAAAGGGGTGTTTTTAGTAGGAACAACTAGTGCTTGGATGGGCAACTTTGGCTGTATCCTATTTACAAATGCCTGGGACAGGTGAGAATTGATCATTGTGACAACACGTTGTGCCTCCAGAGGGACCTAGCAGGGAATGGAGACCATATCAGTATCCCGCAAGAGGTCAGAGAGCAGTGTAAGCTCTTCTGTGGACATGAGTAAGAAGCCCTGTATCCAACTGATGTTGCCACAGAGGGTCTGCACCTCTGAAAGTGTAACCTCATCTGGTAAGGTAAGAACAGGAGCTATGGGCTGGATGACATCTTGAATAGAGTGGCCCAAAAAGGTATAAGGGGCATGTAACTGTATTTTAAGTGCTGCAATAGTAAGACCCTAATGCCTGGAGGTATGTTTTGAGTTTTTGAAAAGCTCCTTGTAAGATCTTAGAATCCTTATGAGTGATAAGAATGTCATCCATATAATGTAAAATATAAACCTCAGTTATCAAAGGTCTGCAGGCATGGGCCACATAATATTGGCAGATAGTAGGACTGTTTTTCATGCCCTGAGGCAAAACCTTCCATGGATAGCGTTGAATTGGAAGGTTATGGTTAGTGGCAGGTATAGAGAAGGCAAAATAGGGCTTATCATCATAATGAAGAGGAATAGAAAAGAAACAGTACTTAATATGTATAATAATAATTGCATGCTCCTTGAGAATAGCAGTAGGGTGAGGCATTCCTGGTTGAATGGTCCCTAAAGGCTTCATATGCTCATTAATAGCCCTTAGATCATGTAAAAGTCTCCACTTTCCTGATTTCTTTTGTATAACAAAAATGGGAGAATTATGAGGATTAAGTGAGGGCTCAATATGACCGAAGGATAACTGTTCCTGGACCAAGGAGATCAAATGAGCTAATTTATGTGAAGGAAAAGGCCACTGCTCCACCTATATGGGAGTAGTTATGTCCCACGTTAGCCTGATAGGGGGCAGCTTGGGCAGCAGAGCAGTGGCCATTAGAATTGGGGGTGAGGGTGAGGGGCATTACCTGACCATTGATCTACAATGTGGTAGTCATAGAAGGCCTTGTCATTGGTAGTTAGAACAACCTCCATATTGTGGAGGATATCTCTTTCCCACACGTTATGGGGAAGCCCTGCAGCTAGGAGCAGTTTAATAGCTCCTCTATTGCCATCCAGGTCAGTCCAGATCATGGGACGTTGGACATGTAAAATATTTTGTAAGCCTCCAACACCTTGTATAGGGGGTCCAGGCTTATGGTGCCAATGAGACAAGGTTTCTTCCTGTCTGATTACAGTAATATCAGCCCCTGTATCAATTAGGCCTTAAACTTATGGCCATCTAGGGAAAGTTGCATCCTAGGCTTATGCAAATCAATAGGTATCATCCACTGGACGTGGGGGGTGTATTCCCTTACTTCTCTTTGGGGGGGGCAGAGAGGAGCCCCATTGCCCATTTAAAGGCCCCCTTTGTATGGGTTTACTATCTGCATTCTCTTGCCCAATGAAAGCCTTTGCAGCATTTTGGGCATTTTGAAGGGGGGACCTGGCTCCTTTTGGCCTCTTTCATAATCTTATTAGGACAGGCATGTGACCAATGGCCCTGTCCCCCACAGGCCCAACATTTGCCTTTGTCCATCTCAGCCTGCGGCTGATGAGCAGCCAGTGCCTCAGCAAGGGCCGTGGCATGGGCTCGAGCGGTCCCCACATCTTGGCAGGCCAGAATCCATTCAGAGACACCCTTGTGTCTAACGGGTCCTATGGCAAGGTGATACTCTGTAGAGCAGCCTTCATATACAAGATCTTTGAGCAAGGCATCGGCAGCTCCCTGATGACTGATCTTTCTATTTATACTTTGTTGGCATCTCTCAGCAAAATCAGAGAAAGACTTGCCTGTTTTTGTATCAATTTGGTTAGTTTGTTATCAACATGAGTCAGCATACTTCGAAAAGCATGAAGAGCGCAGAGCCGGACTTGTTCAAAGTAGTGGGAGATCCCTGTGCCTGAGCTTTGGGGGGGGTCTCAAAATTGCTGTGTCCTACTAGAGCATCAGTTCCAATGTTTTGGATGTTGGCATTTCTATTGTGCTCTGCCTGTTGTTCACATTCATCTTGGTAAGCAGCTTTCCGTAAAAGGAAATAACCTCCCTGTAAGCAGGCACAGGCGATATTCTGCCAATCATAGGGGTATTGGCTGAATGACTGATTGTATCTAATAACTGACCAAACCAGGGGGAATGAATGCCATCCTCAACTGCTGCCTTACGCAGCTTCCTTAAGGTATCATGAGAAAATGTATTCCATTTTCTGTTCTGTTGGGGTTCTGTTGTCCCTGATTGACAGTAACTGGGAAGAACTGTGGAAAACCTCCCATTGTATCATAGAAGAGGTGCCTAAGCAGGAGAGGCTTCCTCCTGTGAGGGAGGGTTAGATGGACTGGGGGGAAACTTCCTTGAAGCCAGTATAAGATGGCAGAGGTAGCCACTGCCCTGTAATGGTGGAGCAGAGATTTTTTTAACTTCCTGTTTTTCATCAAGGAAGCTCTCAAACCCAGATTCCTCATTTTTTATATCACCATTAACAGTCATTGTTTAATCAGAACAAGAATCCAATAGTTTTGTTTTACCTGGAAATGCCTGGGACAGGCCGTGTCCAGCATCCTGTTGTATTTGCTCATATATCTCCTTTAATAAGAGATTGTCCTGTTCAGGGGCTTTGGGGGGAACCCCCCCATGGGAGGCGAGAATGGCTGTCACAATGGGGTAGAAGAGCCCAGACTGAGGGTGTCCCTCCCTGACTTCTCTACGCTGGGCCAAGAATAAAATGCAATCCCATTGTTCAGCATCCCAGCAACAAGAATCGGTAAACCAAGGGGCAAGAGCTAGTACTTCATCTAAAATCTTAGTTACATCCTTTTCTGTAATGCTAATATGCCTATTCCTGAGGAGAGGAATCAGTGCAGCAGCACAGGTGCTGGCAGCAGCTGGATGACTATTCCCCATACTGGAGGTCACTCGCCCTGCAAGGTGTACCCAAAGGGACTCAGGAACCATTCAACGAGACAATTGGCGAAGACAAGAGCGGCATGGCCAACTGAAGTTCACAAGCCAGAAGAAAAAGCAGAACAAAACAAAAGTGGCAAGCAACCACAGGAAGAGCACCGAGAAAGGGGGCATCAGGAGCTCCAGATGTTAAAGCTCAGAGTGTTACAGCTCTGTGGGGAGGGGGTCCCAGCCCCACGTTTGGGAGCCAGCTGTGGTTGCTGGCTGTGGCTGCTCTCCTCTGGCTATGGTCACTCTCCTGCTCTCTCAATTCCTCCAATCAGTCATCCAGTCCAGACCCCAGGGCTGGTGAGGAGTCTGTGCCAGCATTGCTGCATTCAGATGCAGGAGACCAGGTTCAGTGACATAGGTCTGCTTTATTGTAGGAAAGTACAGGCTTATATAGGGGTAATAGTCCGATCACAACACAGCATACAGGATCCATAATTAGCATGGCAGATTAGTATCCTATTACAATCTAGCAGGCCAGATGCCCTATTAGCATGATAAGTTTCAGTTTCTCTAAGTTTCAGATTCCTGGAAACCATGTGACTTACATAGTTTTCTCTCTGGTAAGAAACAGGAAGCACTGCATTCCAGCATGATAGGTATGCAAGGCAAAAAGCAAAATCAGTCACAGTATTTTCCACAACAAGGAACAGATCCTCAAATGACCTGAAGAGTAAAAATAAATTGGTTTATTTGGGCAAACCATATGGTATTACACACCCAAAAGGAAAGTATAACTGAAAATCAAAGTGATAAGTATAATTTTTCAGTAAGAGTCCATGTGTATAGCTAAAGGCTACCTAACAAGAAACAATGCCAGATAGGAGATACCTTCCTTTGAGTTGTTAGCAAGGTTGGCCCAGGGACTTCCAGACAGTAACCCAGGATAGAACAGGGCAAATGAACAGCAGACCCCAATCTTATCTAAAGAAATGTCAGCAACTGATTGCTGCTAGATGAGGAAGAGCTGATCTTCCTAAAACAAGGAACTCTAGATAAGCTGACTAGACTTAGCATACGGACGTGCGGACGTGCACTGGGGAATGGGTGGGGGCATTGACAACACAGTGGACAGTAACAGGGATGACAGAGTATATGGGCTCTGGGCTCCACTGGGGGGGGGTGCTCTGGGAGGGTGAATTTGGGATGTGGGTATAAAGATGAATAAGATTATCTGGCATGTTCTGTATGACATTCACACAAAAAGTCAATAAATAAAAAATGAGTGATTTTGAGGAAAGAGCATAAAAAATAAAAAGACTTAATAATTGTCATTTTTCTTATCACCTCAAAAAAAAGATGGAGTAAAATATACGAAGTACCACTAACATAAATATAATGAAAGCAACTATGTCAGGAAAGAAGGCCTTAAAAATGAAATGGGGGCTGG
This sequence comes from Nannospalax galili, assembly GCF_000622305.1. Lineage (NCBI taxonomy): Eukaryota > Metazoa > Chordata > Mammalia > Rodentia > Spalacidae > Nannospalax > Nannospalax galili. The sequence continues at coordinate 208,782 of NW_008356355.1, forward strand.
AGAGGTGGCTCAGTGGTTAAGAGCACTGACTGCTCTTGCAGAGGACCCAGGCTCAATTCCCAGCATCCATATGGCAGCTATGAACCATCCTTAACTCTAGTTCAAGGGGAATCTGATACCTTCTTCTGACCACCATGACATTGTACAACATGGGTGCACTCACATACATGCTGGCAACGCACTCATACATATGAAATCAAAATAATAAATAAAAATATATTTTGAAAAAATGAAAAGGAAACTTTGTAACAGTTAATCAAACATAACCAGAAAATGTAAAATTCTGAATCTATGTTTAGCTAATAGCACAGTCACAGTCACAAAACTTATAAATTAAAAAATAAATAAAACAACAAAAGAGAAATGGAAAGGAACTAGAGAGATTGCTCAGTGGTTAAGTGCTCACTGACTACTCTTGCAGAGGACTCTGGTTAATTCCCAGCGCCGATGTGGTAGCTAACAACTATCTATAACTGCAGCTCCAGGGGAATCCTACACCCTCTTCTGGCCTCTGAAGAAAATGCATGACCCAGGTTCACTTACACACAAGTAAGCAATTCACTTATATACATTAAAAATAAAAGCAAGTTTCTCCTTCTAGCCTTGCTTTTGGTTTTGCTCTCAGCACCCCAGATCTCTGGATTATGCTCTTAGTCCAAACTTCCCATTGTGTCCTGATCCCCTACTTTCAGACCAGCTCAAAATTTCAATCTAGTTCCTTAGAGCCTTTACAGGCTGTCTCCACCCCCATCTTGAATTAACCAGACCAGCATTCTTCCCCGTTAAAACATCTGTTCCCACCCATTGTGCCTTGACTCCTCTGCACCTTGAGCAACTCCTATCTCCAAGACCCCACATTCTGTTCTACTTCTAGCCTTGGGAAATGGCAACTTTTGCTCTTTGCACCTCAGATCCCTGGATGACCCTCTTAGCTCCACTTGTTGGTGAGCTATCCAAATTGCACCAGGTCCATCCTCCTACACTGGGACCATCTGCAGATCCTCCCACTGCTGCTGGGATAGGATACCTTGTCCTTTACTAGGGGCCCAGATTCTGGCAGACTGCCTGAGGTCACCTGAATCTAGTCTCTGCCTGATAAGCTCCAAAAATTGTCTGTGCTTGCTGGCTAGAGGCTCCCAGACCATAGGAGGCAGCCTGAGAGCATCTGATTCTCACCTGACATCGGCCTCTGCTGAAATTCTTGAGTAGCTGGACTAGAGCCATCTGGTCCCTCCAATATAAAATCAAAAGGGAGACCTGAAGCCTAGACCAACAAGCTTTTCATACCAAATAAGAAAACAACCAAGAAACCTCAAGTACAAACAGAAGCAGACTTAAACTGAACAAAGGCAGACTTGAATTTCACACCAGAATAAAAAACAAAATAACATAAATCAACATTCCAAAGTCACAGTGAAAGAAATATTAAAAACTCAAATAATATGTACCCATCAGATACAAAGAGTCCTATAGAAGAGTTTTACAATGTGAACCCCTAGTGATAACCCAGGAGACAGAATTTGAAAGAACGGTCATAAACATGACCAAAGAATTCAACAGACTTGAAGAGCATACCAACAAACAAATTAAAAAACTAGAAGAAGATAGGGATAAATTTCTGACTTAATTAAAAAAAGACAGAAATATTGAAGAAAATTCAGCATGAAATGAAGAGGGAAGTGAAACACTCAATAAGGCAGTTGGAAATGACAGGAGAAAGTTTCACCAATTTAATGATGAAATGGAAAACGGAATATGAAGATTTCATGATAGAGTGAAAAACTGGACTGCTCAGGTACAGATTATGAAAAATTTTAAAAAGACACAGGAATGGAATATGCAGGAAATGTGAGACACCATGAAACGACCAAATTTACTTATCCTAGGCATAGCAGAAGGAGAAGAATCTCAAGACAATGATATTTACCAGACCTTCAACAGGATTGTAGAAGAAAATCTCCCAAAATTAAAGAAATACATGTCCATACAAATACAAGAAGCACATAGAACACCAGATACACAGGGCCAAAAAAGTTACTCCTCATGGCATATCATAATAAAAACACTAAGCCTACAAGAACAAAAAGAGAATAACGAAAGCTGAAAAAAAATAACAAGTCACAAAAAGGAAAACCCATCAGAACAACAGCTGACATTTCAGTGCAAACTATGAAAGTCAGAAGAGCCTGGAACAAAGTATTCCCAGTTCTAAATGATCATAGATGCCGACCCAGGATACTTTATCCAGATAAGATGTCTATTATAGTTAAAAAGAAAAGAAAAATCTTTCACAATATGAAGACTATAAGAATTCATGATCACGAAACCCAGCCTTTCAGAGAATTCTTGAAGAAATACAAAGAGCCAGATAAATGAATGATTATACCAAAGAAGCAACAGAAAGAAACTAAATGAAGATGTACGTGTGGAAAAACAAAGTTATACCAAGAATGCAAGCAGAAATTAAAAGGACAGGAACAAATACGCATCTATCAATAATAACTTGAAATATCAATGAACTAACTGCACAGTCAAAAGAAGCAGGCTAGTTGAAAGGACTAAGAAACAAAATCCATCTTTTTGTTGTCTGCAAGAAAACCATCTCACCTTCAAGAATAGGCACTACCTTAAGGTGAAAAGATGGAAAAAGTATTCCAAAAAAATGGCACTGAAACAAGCTGGAGTTGCAATTCTAATATCTGAAAAAATAGGCTTCAAACTAAGACTAATCAGAAGAGATAAAGAGGGTCACTTCATTCTGATCAAAGGAATAATTAACCAAGAAGATATTACAATCATGAACATATATGTACCAAACTCTGGTGCATCCAACTTGCTAAAAACAACACTACAGGACTTTAAGACACAGATTATTCCAAATTCACTAGCAGTAGGGGACTGCAATACCCCACTCTCTCTATTAGACAGGTAAACCAGACAAAGAATAAACAGAGAGACCTCTGAATTAAACAATACCATACAGTAAATAGACCTAATAGACATCTACTGAATATTCCACCCAAGCAGCAAAGAATACACTTTCTATTAAGTACCCCAAGGAACCTTCTTGAAAACTGACCTCATGCTGGGCAAGAAACAAAATTCAACAAATACAGAAAAATTTAAGTAATTCCATGCATTCTATCAGACTACAAAGCAATAAAGCTTAAAATTGATGCCAGAAGAAGCCCTAGTAACTACATGAACTCATGGAGCTTAAACAGCACACTCCTGAATGATGAGTGAGTCAAAGGAGAAATTAAGAAAGAAATAAAAACATTCCTGGAATTAAACAAAAAGGAGAATACAACACATCAAAACCTCTGGGACATTTTAAAAGCAGTCCTAAGAGGGAAGTTTATAGCTCTAAGTTCCTGCATTAAAAAATAAGAAAAAACACCAATAAATTACATTGCAACTAAAGCCTCTTGAAAGACAACAACAAATTGAAATCCAAACCCAGCAGACAAGAAATAACAAAAATCAGAGCAGAAATTAATGAAACAAAGAAAACAATGCCAAAAATAAACAAATACATGAACTGGTTCTTTGAAAAGATAAACAGTGGAGAAACCCTTAGCCCAGTTAACTAAGAGAAAAAAAAGCAACTCCCCCCCCAAAAAAAATTTCAGAGATAAGAGGGGAACCATCACAACAGACAACAAAAAGATCTAGAACATTATAAGTGAATACTTTAAAAACCTATATAGTACTAAATTTTAAAATCAAAAAGAAATGGATGTATATCTAACATCATGAGACTCGCCAAATCTAAAACAAGAAGAGATCAATAACTTAAAGAAACACATAACAGACAAGGAAATTGAAATAGTGATGCGAAATCTCCTGACTGAAAAAAATCCAAGTCCAAGATGAATTCACAGAATTCTATGAGACCTTTAAGAAGATTTATATCCAATATTACGTATTCAAAAGGAAACAGAGGGAGAACTCCCAAATTCCTTCTATGAAGCCAGCATCACTCTAATACCCAAGCCAGGAAGATACAATGAAAAATAAAATTATAGAGCCATATCCTTAATGAACGTAGATGCATAGATGCAAAAATTCTCAACAAAATACTTGCAAACTACATACAGATCATCCACTATGATCAAGTCAGCTTTATTCCAGAGATGCAGGGATGATTCAATATACATAAGATAATTACATTTCATAAATCATATAAATGGACTCATAGACCAAAACCATGTGATCATCTCAACAGATACTGAGAAGGCCTTTGACAAAATTCAAAATGCATTCACATTAAAAGTTGTAAAGGGAATTGAACTCAAGGTAACATACCTCAACATAATTAAAGCTGTATACAGCCAATCCATAGCCAACATCATTCCAAATGGAGAGAAACTGGAAACATTCCCATTAAAATCAGGAACCAGATAAGGATGTCCACTATCTACACTCTTTTTCAATATAGTGCTTAAACCTCTTGCTAGAGCAATAAGAAAAGTGAAGGAAATTAAAGGAGTACCAGTTGGGAAAGAAGAGGTCAAATTATCACTTTTTGCAGATGCTATGGTATTATACCTAAGAGATGCCAAAAATTCCATCAGCAAACTCCTAGAAACACTTTCAGTAAAGTGGCAGGTTACAAAATTAATCTACAAAAATCAGTAGACTTTCTATATATTAATAAGAAGCAAATAGGGAAAGAGTACATGGAGACCCCTCCCATTAACAATATCTTCAAAATAAAAGTATCTCAGAGTAACTCTGACCAAAGACATTAAAGATCTCTACAATGGAAAATTTAAATCTTTAAAGAAAGAGATTGAGGAAGACACCAGAAGATGGAAGGAACTCCTGTGCTTATGGATTGGAAGAATTAATATTGTGTAAATGACCATCCTACCAAAAGTCATTTATAGATTCAATGCAATGATAATCAAAATCCCCATGACACTCTTCACAGAATTGGAAAACACCATCCTAAGATACATATGGAAGCACGAAAGACCTTGGATAGCCAATGCAACATAGAGCACTAAAAGCAATGGTGGGGAGATTAGTATACCAGATTTTAATTTAAACTGTATTACAGAGATATAGTTCTCTCTCTCTCTCTCTCTCTCTCTCTCTCTCTCTCTCTCTCTCTCTGATAGAAAGAGAGAAATAGAGAGAGAGACAGAGAGACAGAAAGAGAGGAAGAACGGGCACAAAAAATAGACCTGCAGATCAATGGGACATAATTGAAGACCCAAACATGAATACATACAAATTTAGCCACTAGATATTTGTAAAAAGGCCCAAGAACATTCACTGGAGGAAAAACAGCATCTTCAGCAAATTGTATGGAAAAACTGGATCTCCACAGGCAGAAGAATGAAGTAGACCCTTATCTTTCTCCTTGCACAAAAGTCAACTACAAGTGGATCAAAGACATTGATGTGAAACCTGAAACTCTGAAATTGTTCGAAAAAAAAATTGGCAATAACTTACCCAATATAAGCGTAAGAAAGGACTTTCTAAGTTGGAAATCAATTGCTCGGGAATTAAGGTAAGCAATCAGTAAGTTGGACTTCATTAAACTAAAAAGCTTCTGTACAGCAAAAGAAACAACCAAATACGTGAAGAGAAAACCCACAGATGTGGGAGAAACTCTTCCACCAGTCACACATTTGACAGAGGTTTAACATGTAGAATATACAAAGAACCTCCCCCCCCCAAAAAAAAGAGTCAAGAAACTAGCGATCCAGTTAAAAGATGGGTTAAGGATCTAAACAGAGACTTCCCAAAATAAGAAATAAAAATGAAACATCCTAAAAAGCATTCAACATTGTTAGTAATTAGGGGAATGCATATTAAAGCCGCTTTAAGATTTCATCTTACCTCAGCCATACTGCCCAAGATCAAAAGAATAAGTGATATCAAATGCTGGAGAGGAAGTGGAGAAAGAGGAATTCTCATTCACTGCTGGTGGGATCAACAACTCATGAAACCCCTCTTGAAAGCTGTGTGAAGAAGTCATAAAAACTACAAATGAACCTGACATTTGACCCAGTTATACCACTCCTTGGCATAAAGGACTCATATTATTTCAGAGATACTTGTACATCCATGTTTATTGTTTCTCTTTTTACACTAGCTAAGAGATGGAAGCAGTCCCTCAACTGATGAGTGGATAATTTACACAATGGAGTTCTATTCAGCAGTAAAGAAAGATGAAATCATGAAATCTGCAGGCAAATGGATGGAAGTACAAACTGTTATACTAAGTGAAGTAACAAAGACTCAGAAAAACAAGGGATGTATGTACTCGCTCATACCCTTCATCCTAGCACAAATCCTTGTAGGAGAGTATGTATCCTTTATTCCTAGCACTAAATCCTTATAGGTGAGTATGTATCCTGATGTAACTGCAGGAGCCAAAATAATGAAGGTAAATGGAAAGAAGGAAACCAAGAGAGAACAGTAGGAAAGAGGTATTGCTAAAGGAAAACTGTATAAAATGGAGGTATTAAAATGGGAGGAAGGAGGGAGCATTATACAAAAATATTTGGAGATACAGGAAAAGAAAGAAAGAGCTCAAGAGAGGTGGAACCTTAGAAGATGTGTATTATCAAGGAATAAATGTGGGAAATGGGGAAACTTTAGATGGAGAAGCCATGGTTGAAGGGAGAGAGAGAGAGAGAGAGAGAGAGAGAGAGAGAGAGAGAGAGAGAGAAAGATAAATAATGCCTAGCCTAGATAATGTAAAAAAGCAGAGGGGATCATATCAATCCAACAACCTAATGACACATTACGCATACAATATCTCTTCATGAGTCCATGTGTATAACTAAAGGCTATATAACAATAAACAGTGCCAGACACGAGAAAATTTCCTTTGAGTTGTTGAACAGAGTAGTACAAGAGACTCCCACAATTACACAGGCTATTGCCACAGCCCTTGACTGCCTCCCAGAACTTGAAAGTAAGACCCTACTGCTGAAGACAGAACATACTTCTAACACAGGATTTGGAGAAATGGAGCTGGAGCTAACCTGGAAGTCACTTCCCCTGAAGGCTAACTATCATAGTTTTGGAGAGCACTATGCAAGGCGCTAAGGGAGAGCATTAATCCATTTTCCAACACCAGCTTTAAGACCAAATAACCACATAAATCTCTAACACAGCATATGACATTGATACAGTAGTGGCTTTTATTTTGGGGGCAATCAACAGTTACCTAATTGGACTAAAACTCAATCAATGAGAGAAACCTCATGTGTGGTACTATAAACATAGCCAAATACACATGGCTTGAGAGGTCATAGATCTTAGAGAAAAACCCCAATTTCTTACTATGTATCCTTATATTTACAGACAAATATTCCAATAATCACTCATCAAAGAAGCTTCTTTTGCAACAGACTATTACAGAGTACCAGAACTGGTCACACACAGACATTGCCTATGAATTGCTCAAGTCTAGGCGGCACATCTACAAGGCAACCTCTACACCTAAGGATCCTGGAATGTAGAACAAAGTGTTTAGAGGACACTGATGAATATCTCAGTCCTCATTAATGAAATTCCCTCATGCAGCAGAGGGTCAGGAACACAAAAGGTCACAAATGGCCAAAGCATAGAGATTAAGAGTATCCAGAATGCTGGTCCTTGGACAGGAGTCCTATATTAAACTTCATCCACCCAGGGCTCAGGGACCATTGCAGTAGAGGGGGCAGAAAGGCTGTAAGATTCAAGGAGGAGGTGCATGACCATATGGAAATAGAGTCCTACAAGGTCCTGGGACCATGCTCATATAACCCATAGTAATGGTGACAGCATGCACAGAACCCATGCAAAAAAACAAAACAAAACAAAACAAAACAAACAAAAAAAAAACAGATAAAGCCCAGTATACAATTGGGGAAATGGACAGCTGATCCCAATCTTAGCTGAAGAAATATTGGCAGCTGATTACTGTTGGGTGAGGAAGAGCTGCTAAAGTGAGAGACTAGATAGGCTGATTAGATGTCAGTAGACGAACTTGCACTAATTGACAAATAGGGACACTAACGGCGCAATAGTCCTTAAGACATAGAATGTATGAATTCCAGTGTAGGGGGTTATGGGAGAATACCAATGGGAAAGGGGGTAGAAAGATGATTAAGATTGGTTGAGATGCTCTGTATTAAATATACAAAAATTCAATAAAAACAAAAATAAAATATTTTAAAAAGAAGTGGGCAAATTGTCATTAAATAAAGGAGCTATTTAATATACCTCTCTTTGTGCTTGGAGAATAAGTCCATGTAAAAATAATAAAAATAGATTTATGAACACTATAATTATTCTAGCAATACACTTACAAGATAGAAAATTGGCCTGGAGAGACAGCTCGGTGGGTAAGAGCACTCAAAGCACTATGAGGATTTGAGTTCAAATCTCCAGAACCTAAATAAGAAGCCACATATATTTATGTTGTGTATGTGTTTGTGGGGTAGGATTGGAGAATGACTGGAACTTGCTTTTGCCAATCTAGCTCTGGTTTTAGCGAGAGACCAAATTTCAGTGGGAATAAGTTGGAGGATGATAGAGCAGGATACCCCACCTCCACCTCTGGCCACATGCACACACCCACATACATGTACATACATACCACAAGCATACAGCACACACACAGAAAATTAGAGTTCATTTAGCAATGTGATTTATATATGGACGGAATCAAACAAGCAATGTGATTTATATATGGATGGAATCAAACAAACAAACAAAACCATTTACTTAAGTAGATCAATGAAAAATGGTAATAATGGAATAATTTTATGAAGAAATCTTTCATGATAATGGAAATTTAAGCTTCCCTTGAGGACTTGGAAATAGGACGTGGGTACCTGCTTTCACCCTTCACAGTCAACATTATCATGGGGAAACTTGACCTTTTGTTAAAGTGATAGGAGAGTGCATGGGATAAGTATTTTAGAAAGAAATAGAATTGTCACTGGTTATTGGACAGGCACACAGAAGTTTGACAAAATACTGAGATGATGTTCAATTTGTAAATGAGCTAAGGGGCTAGAGATATGACTTAGTAGTTAAGAACACTGGCTGTTCTTGTAGAAGACCTGGGTTCAGTTTCCAGTACCCACATGGAGGCTAACAACCATGGGTAACTCCAGTTCCAGGGGATCGGATGTCCTTCTGACCTCCATAGACATTGCAAGATGTAGGTGCACTTACATACAAGCAGGCAATATACTCATACACATAAAAAATAATAAATAATATATAAGTGGGCTCAACAAGTTTACTGTGTTTGTGCAAAATCACTGGCAACACGTGTAAGCAATGGAATTACAGTTTCAGTTACAACTCTCTTGGCGATCTATTATAAGACAATAAAATCAGTGTGTTAACGAGATGTCTACATTCCCATGTTCATAGTAGCATTATTTGAGATGCTCAAAATAAAATAGCCACTATATGAGTCAATGGTTGAGTGTGTAAAAATTGTACTTTGTATACACAATATAATAGCATTCATTTTTAAAAAAGAAAGTAAGACTCAGAAAAAAAATCAACATGTGTTCTCCCTCATATGTGGATCCTAGAACAAGACTCTGATAAATAAGTATGCAACCAGACATAACTACAGGAACCAGGATAATGGAAAGATTCTCCCTCATATGTGACTCCTAGAACCAAATTCTTATAAATGAGTATGCATCCAGACATAACTACAAGAACCAGGATAATGGAAAGGAACCAGGGAGGTAAAGGGAAAGAAAGAATCAAGAGAAGAACAGTAGGAAACAGACCTTAATAAGGGAGATATGGATAAAAATTGGGTTAATTTAAGGGAGGGGGAGGGAAGGGTATAGAAGGAACATAGTGGATAAAGGGAAAGAAGGAGCTCAAGAGAGGTAGGGCCACAGGAGAAGGGTATTGGTAAGGGAGAAAAGGGGGAAATGGGGGCACCTTAAGTGGGAAAGCCATGATAGAGGGGTGAGACAATGCGAGAGATAAACAATGCCTAGCTAGTTTTGATAACCAGAGGGAACCGTATTACTACTACACCCTACTGACAAATTATACATAGCAGATCAAGAAATATATGTCTAGGTAAGGTTTACCTGAGAACAACTGGTCTTTGCACAAGATTTATCTACATGACACACAGTTATTAAAAATATGAGACTGATGGAGCTAACCTTCTTGGGTGTTTAACAGACATACTTTGAGGCCTATAATAATTTGGGCAGACGGACATAAAGGACTTTTTGTTCCTAGCCCTCCTAGGTCAACTAGTTCCAGGGGACTATAAGCATCTCTCAAAATGTCCTGTAATTGTGGTGGGTCACCTGTTGTCTTGATCAAGGAGGCTGAGGAGAACCCACTAGATGGACTTGAATCCGTGTCCAGTCTAAAAAGAGGAGGGTCAATACAGAAGAATCATTTCCTCCATGCTTCCAAGCAAAGCCAACCATGGTCGAGCAGGACCTTTGACTTATATTCATATAGGCAGAATTGGTAAAAAAAAAAAAAGAAAAGAAAAAGGAGGCAGGGGCTCCTCTCATGCCCATGTGACCCCTGAGGAACAGATCCTCAAATGACCTTAAGAGTAAAAATAAATCAATTTATCTTGTCCAACTGTATGGCCTTAAACACCCAAAAGGAGAGTATAACCACAGATTAAAGGGGGCAATATAATTTCATAAGAGTCCATATGTACAGATAAAGGCTACATAACAAGCAACAATGCCAGATAGAGGATACCTTCTTTTGAGTTGTTCGCCAGTTTGGCCAAAGGGACTCCCAGATAGTAACCCAGCACAGAACTGGGAAAATGAACAGCAGACCCCAATCTTATCTAAAGGAATATTGACAACTGATTGGTGCTAGATGAGGAACAGCTGATCCCCCTAAAACAAAGACCTCTAGATAGACTGACTAGATTCACCAGAAGGGCAAGTAGTGGGGAATGGCTGGGGGTGCTGACAACACAGCAGACAGTAGCAGGGATATCAGAGTATAAGGGCTCTAGTGGGGGAGGGAGCCTATAGGAGGGTGTTCTCTTGGAAGTGGGTGTAAAAATAAATAAATAAAATTTTAAAAATTAAGAAAATCTAATTCTTCAAAGCATAAAAATTTTCTCCTTAATAGTTGGTGGATGTGAAAAACATTACCATTGAAATCTACCTGATGACATTATATTCATGCTCAGATGCCAAGAAGCTCAGAACATAACCGACTGTGACTAGTAATAATCAGATATATAGTGATTAGAAACGCACATGCATCTTAGTGTCAATTGTATTGAAAATGAATTTTTCTGTATGAAAATGTATATTTTAATAGTGAAATAGAGATCTTTTTTAAAGTTTAAAACCTCATTTAATTTTATGTCTTATAGGGTTTATAATGAGTACAATATTGTATAACTGTAATAATTCAACTGTAAACCTAAAAATTTACAGCCAATTTTGAAGGAGTTGCATCTTAGCTCTGGAAATTGTTATTGAATATGTGAATGGTGTTGTAATGAAGTGCTTCTTCTGATTGTGTGATTATTAAATAAATAACATTTCAAAAAGTAAGTGAATTTTGCTGAATGTGCCAACATGGATAAAGCTAGAAGACTTGTTAGTTAAATCAGGGGCAGAAGAATAAATACCATTTGATCTCACTTATATGTGGAATTCATAAAAACTATATTCATAGAAGTCAGAGGTAGAATGGTGGTTATCAAAGCATGGGGTAGAGACTGTGTGAATGTAGGGCAAAAGACACAAAATTTTAGTAATGTAGGAGAAATAAATTCAAGAAATATATGGTATAACATGATAAGTGTGGTTAATAACAATATTATATTATGGAGAATTGCTGTAAATTGATTTTTTTATTCTTACCACAAAAATCTATAAGTATATGAGGGAATGCATATGGTAACTATCTCAACTTAGGCTGTCTGCTATGTTGTCGGTACCCCCAGCCATACTCCACTACTTGCACTTCTGCTGAATCTAGTCAGCCTACGTAGAGGTCTTTGTTTTAGGAAGGCCAGCTGTTCCTCATATAGCAGCAATCAGTTGTCAATATTCCTTAGATAAGATTTGTGTCTGCTGTTCATTTTCCCAGTTTTATGCTGGGTTACTATCTGGGAATCTCTTGGGCCACCCTGGCCAAAAACTCAAAAGAAGGTATCTCCTATCTGGCATTGTTTCTTGTTATGTAGCTTTTAGCTATACATATGTACTCTTAAAAAATTATATTGGGTCCTTTAATCTTTGGTTATACTTTCTTATTGGGTTTTTAAGGCCATACAGTTGGTCCAGATAAACCAATTTATTCTTACTCTTAAGGCCTTTTGAGGATCTGTTCCTCAGGGGTCTCATGGTAATAAAAAGTACCAGACTAGTGGAACTAACCTTCTTGAATGTTTAACAGACATACTTTGAGGCCTATACTAATTTGGTGAGAGGGACATTAAAGACAGGTTTTGCTCGTTGCCATCCTAGGTTGATTAGTTCCAGGGGACTACGAGCATCTCTCAAAATGTCTTGTAACTGTGGTGAGTCACCTGTCCTCTTGATCAAGGAGGCTGTGGAGACCCCATGAGATGGACTTGAACCAGTGTCCAGTCTACAAAGAAGAGGGTCAACACAGAGGAAGTATTTCCTCCATGCTTCCAAGCGAAGCCAGCCATGGTTGAGCAGGACCTTTGACTTATCTTCAGAAAGACAGAACTGGTAAAACTGGAGCCAGGGGCTCCTCCCAAGCCCATGTGACCCCTGAGGATTCCCGATTTTTAAAAACAGGTAATTGTAAGATATTAGAATTTAAGGTTGCTGACTTGTGCCTCACATCTTCATCCAACATAGTAATTTTGGTGGAGAGGACTGAGATTTAAGTCAGATCTCATGTAGCCCAGGCTGAACCCAAACTTGCTATGTAGCTGAGAAAAACTTAAACTCCTGATCATTCTGCTTCTGCCTCTCAAGTGCTGAGATCATGGGAATTCACCACTATGCCTAACTTTAATGTAGTAAAATTTAAAATAATCTTTTAGCTATGATATGGTATTAAAAGTAACATGCACAGATAAAACTAGACCACATAATAATGTGTATTGGACACATTATAATAAATGAGTTTATGGCCTTAATTGCTTTGTTTAAAGTGACCTCTGTATGTATTTTACCAAGTGAGATGATGGGTTTTATTAAAAAAGAACATTAAAACATATTTTTATAACAAACATAGAGAATAAAAGAAGTCTCATCAGCTGTCAAGGAAATGTAAAATTATGTATCAGTCAGACTTGGAGGTTCACACCTGTAATCCCAGGTGTTCAGAGAAAGAGCCAGGAGGAGCATAAGTTTCCAAGGACAGACTTGCACAGCCTGGGCTACGTAAAGAGAAGCTAACTCTAAATTAAATTTAAAATCATGTTATGATACCTCTTGTTTTGTACCATAAAAATAGTAGAATTTACACAAAGATAATAAGTAGTCTCAGGAACGAGCTAGGGCAACAGGGACTCTCACACTGTTGATGAGAAAGTGTCTTGTTCATAGTTTAAAGTACCTGAGTAGAGAATGTGTGAGCTAATCTGCTTGATCCTCCTTTGCTAATAGAATTGTAACATGCCCTTTCCTCTTTATTTATTTATTTTTTTATATTTATATTTTTAGTTTATTTATATTGTTGATACAAAAGCATAGCTCTCACCTCAAAGGGAATAAGAGGTAGTTTTTTTCTAGAGCTAAATATAAGTGACCATGGCCAGGGAACACAGATTCAGGTTATCCCACATTCGATTTTGGTAACAGTTTCATGAAGTTTTTGCAGTAACAGAACAAAGAAAAGTCATCAATGAACATGCATTGGTAGGTGCATTCTGTAGGTGGGGCATCAAAGCTGGGGAATAAGTCTCAAATGCTACCTGATGACATTCTTAGCCATTTGACTGGTGAAAATCGCTTCTTTTGTAAAATTAATACATTCTATTAATCACAGAAATTAAAATCAGAAAGAGGTGGACAAGGATTTGCTAAATCCCTGGGGGCTGAAGATATCTAAGAAACATTGTAAATAAGCTCTGAATCAGCAGCATGCCAAACTCTCCACAGTCATTGAAGTGTTAATCAGTGGGTCAGCCCTGCAGTATTTCGTTAAATAAAGGTATCTGTGATACAGTCTTTTCTCAGCAACTTCAATATTAATGATTTTTTAGATATAGTCATCTGAAATGTATCTCTCTGATGTGAAATTAAATTCTAGAATCCTATGTGGGACATAAGGTATTGGACACAATCATCGTGAGAAGAGGACACAATGTTTCTTAGATCATTTTGGTTAACCAACTTGTAGGTAGAAAGTAATGTCAAACTCAAATTTTTCATTGACTAATGATGAAGTGGTAAGAGAAAAAATATGAAGAATTAAATTAATTTTGAATTAATAACAGACAAATGAAGTGCTAGGGATTTAATCTTTAAGTATACTTCAGTGAACAAGTACCCACTGAATTTAAGATGATTGTGTCCAATACCTTATGTCCCACATAGGATTCTAGAATTTAATTCCTCTTTATTTTTGATGAACAATTTTCTCACAAGCAGATCCCAGTTTTCCTCAGAGTTCTACCTTCTTCTCGTCTATGTTTAAGAGAAATTAAATTATTGGCAGGGCAAAGCACTAGAATGGTTTGGGGAAATGTAGCTTATACACTAAAAGAGATATAGGACTTCAAAAACATATTTTAGGAATCATCTGGTATTATGGTTTGGATATGAATGGCACCCACAAAAGGATCATGTTTTGGAGGTTTGATCCCCACTTTTGGATCTGATTATTGACAGGGACTGTAATGCATACATCTGGGATGTGGTGGAAAGTCTTGAAGGTGGGAGTATCTGTAAAAAGTAGGTCACGGAGGGTGTCTTTGAAAGGCATCTGGAACCTGGTTTCTCCCTAACTCTACCTTCTGTCCACTTAGAAGTGAGCAGATCTACTTGACTACACCTTCTCCATCATGATTCTCTGCTTTACCACAGACCAACCAAATGACCATCAGCTGAAAATTCTGAAGCTGTGGCACAAAATAATTATTTTCTTTGTTAAACAATCTCTCTCAGGTATTTGTCCCAGCAAGGAAAGTCCAATTAACCTAGCTAGAAAATGTTCTGGTTTGAACTGTTTCCCCCAAGAATAATATATTAAATTTCTAATCTCTACTACCACATAGCTGATTTGGAAATTGGGTTATTGCAGATGTAATAAATATAATAAAGTTGTGTGGTGAATATCCTTCCAATATAATTGATGTGAAAATGGAAAATAGACACAAAAAATAAACATATACGGAGGGAAAATCTTATGAAAACTTACAAGGAAAAGACAGGCAGTGGCCATGATGCATCTACAAGCCAAGAAACATTAAGAATTGTAGGCAAATTTCTAAATTTGTGATCTGGGGAAGGCCTACCTCTTGGAGCACTCGCAAGGAGTTTTTATGAAACCTTCACTTTTGATTTTTGGGTATCAGAACTGTGAGAAATATATCTCTGCCTTTTTAAGCTACCCAGTGTTCTGTCGATTATAGCAATCTTAGAAAACCAATGCAGGCTTTAATGTGTAGGGGTGACTCTTAGAAGCAGTGAAGGAGAGGTAAATATTATATCAGATAGAGTCAAGTTCATGGGTGCGCTTACCCGATAAATGGATTTCACAAAGTAATTTGAATAGGTATTAATAATGCAATATTAATAATGCACTAAATTAATTAATAGATACCTAGACCACTTGGTAGCCTTATAGTTTATGAAAGCAAAATAGTAGATATCTATTGGCATGCTGTCACAAAAAATTTGAATACTTAGATAATAATTTTGGGAAGAGTTATCCGTAAATTTTTCAATTCTCTCAGCATATTTCTCAGTGAGACAAAGAGGATATTCCATTTGCAAAAATATTGTAAAAGAAAATCATGTAGGGATCTTAATGAGTTTTGTGGTAGTTGTCATGGCAAACAAGATTTGATTACACGTGATATCCATGCTCTTAATGGAGAAAATGAAACTCAAAGGGATTAAAACAAACACAAGTGCAGCTACCAAAATACTCAGGAATGGAGTGGTTAATAGACCATTTCTATTTTTGGCTATTGTTTACTCTGACAAGCACTTCCTGGGGTCCCTAGAAAGAAAAGGCATTAATGTGTTCAAATATTAGTCAAAGCTGTACTTTTTGTATTGGATTGTGTTAGCTTACTATTATAAACAATAAACTAGAAATAAAGCGAGTAAATTGCAAAAGCAGTAAGTAAATGACTAATAAACTACAATGTATTTTTCTGAGCTCTTAGGTTATGTATTTTTCAGTATAATTTTTGGTCTCACTATATATTACATTATTTGGTAATGGTGAATAATATCTATGCTCCATAATTTATACAAATATATTTGGTACATTGTTCTAATGTTTAATAGCTTAAAATATTCTTTACTGAACTGAAGATAAGCCAAAGTCAAGACTGAACTACGAAGAGGGCTCAGAAGAATCTAAGTTTGGTCTAAGAAGATACCTGTCAATAGTAATCGTAAAATGCAAACCGAGTCTGTTTAAAAACATATTTACTAATTACAGCAAGTTAAATTTGTGCTAGTTCATTACTGAGACATGTAAAAATTATTTGGTTCATTGAAACCTGTAATATGCTGGAAGGAGTTCATGTTATTAAAGGAACAAGAATAGAAAAAAAATGTAACATTGTAACATTCTATAATAGAAAGTCATCAACTTTTATTGTTTGTAAGATTAAATACAATTATTTAAAAACCTATTAAGAACTGGATTGTCTCCCATCAGAAAGCTTCCCTTACATACATGATACATAAATAAACCATTTGTACATGATGCTGTTCAGAGAAACATTTAATCAAAACTGAAACTTATGTTTCGGCTTGTGTGTAGTTTTCCTTCATAAACAATAAAATAGAAATGAGCAAAGTAAGTCACAGAAGAAACAACTACATGACTCCAGTCAACTTGAATGTTTTTGTTTTTTTTCTGGTCCTTTAGGATGTTTTTCTTTCCAATATATTTGGTGGCATAGAATGTGTAGGTAAGCTGTTTAAATAATTTCATATTGCCTATGCGTATCCTACTTAGAATATGCAGAGGAAGGACTTCCACCAGAATGCAGCTATAGATCTCAGTGGCTGTGATTATTCTACTTTGGTAAGCTTTGCATGATTGTGCATTTTAACTTATTTTTAAAATGTATAGTAAAATTTGCACATGCTTATAGGATATAATGTGATGTTTTAATATACTTGTATGCTATGTGATGTTCAAATTGGAAAATATGATATATTCACTTAATTGTCAAATGTCAGGAGTATAAAAATGAGTTACTCCTTTTTTTAAGCTTCTAAAGCACAGGCTTTGCACTTGTTCTTAAGCATTTTTAGTATGATATTCACTAATTGCTTTCAAGTGGGAAGATAATAAGAACTAAATTAGCCTTTCCAATTCTAATTATGGAAGTAACTATTCATTAACGTCAGATTAGCTATGACATCGATGAACACTTTGCTACTTACTCATACATTCCATCAGTATGTACTTCAATGCAAGTAAATCAGCTCATAGAAAATATTGAGGGATTGCTTACAGAGAACCTCATAAAATCTGTCAGCATTTTTTATGCTTTCCTATTTTAAAAAATCCCCACTGGTATTTTATTTCTTTTTGTCATGGAGACCACATTGCACTTCACAGAATTCAACCAGATGGCTAGTAAAAAGGAATTTATAACCATGTTCAACTAGTGTATTTCATACAACTTTTCAATTTATACATGGAAATTTTATGAGGTGTTTCTTTTCCAAACCCTTATGTAAGTTAGCTCAGACCCCGGGGCCCAACATTTGAAAACAGTTAGGCCAGGATTAAAGAAACCAGGCTGCTGGGAGATAGACAAAAAACACAAAGTGAAACACCAGCTCAAATGTCCACTCATACCTTCATCTGGATTTGATTGCACTGGTTCATAGTCTCATCATAATTATACATGGAGGGAGTTGAGAACGTTGTAGGCTGAGATAGTATTAAAAATAACAAGCTGATGAGTTGGTCTAAAACCTTCCTGACATTTCTAATCATTGCTTTACCATGTAAATGGATGTTTAGTAGTTAACTACTTCGGCCTGTTCCACAGACCTGGGGTATCCTCTCCATTGCTCCCTACTGACTTACCTTCCCAGTTTCTTTGTGGTCCTGCTGGGGGCAGTTTGAGCCAGCGACCACCAGGCAATGATGACTGGGGATGAGTAAGCACACCACTTGCCATCCCATGCTGCTCCCAATACCGGGAACACTCAGGCGCAATGGGGAGCCTAGTCAAGCAGGGACTCATTTATTGCAGGTGTTACAGAGCTTATAAAGGCACTGGAAATCCCCCCTCCCTCCCTGAGGGTGTATCTTAAGGATGGTCATGCACTGATCATGCACTCCTCAGCAGAGTGGAAGTATTCTTCAGACTTTCAAAGCAAGTCAGGCTGTGCCCCAGTAACTTCCTCTTGGACTTCTGCAAGGTGGGGCCTTTAGGTCCCCACATGGTCCCACTTGGAATTTACATATTTATAGCATTGATAGTTTATAAGCATTCTGATGAAATTCAGCTATTTTCAATCTTCATTTTAATAATGGCTATAAAAGTAGAGGGTAAAGACCTAATCAGTTTAGATTTAGTCTGCCAAGAATTTCTAGTTTATTCATAGATTTTCTTTAAGAATAAGATGTGACAAAACATTAACAATGAAATGCATTATTTCATTCATATATGAAGACGGTACAGTGATAGGTACCATCATTTAAGGTACTGGTTACAGCTGGAAATCAGGAGGCTTTTGCAGCAGGATTTTCTCTGCTGCTAGACTGTTAAAGAGCACCCTTTGATCTGCAGCTGCTGATTCAATTCACTAAGCCTTATACAATTTGGAATTGCTTCCTTTTACTTTTTCAAAAATTTACAACATAGCAGAATTTTTAGAATTACCATGTTTTAGTGCACACAGGTTAATATTGTACCAATGAAGAGCATGTTTTAAGGATCAGAATCTGTATCTAAATTAAATTTATTATCAGGATACTGGGTACCATAGAGAATTTTGTTGTTTTTGAAAGTCTGAAAACCCATATATTAATGAATATAACTCAGAAAGTCAGCTGCTCATAACTAGCCCCTCCACTTTGAAGCATGAAATAGAGATCTGTGGTCTATTTGTCATAAGGATTGGTCTTTGAATTCTAGGGAGGGAGATATTTTGATTGGCTTATTTGTTGGGAAATGAATGACAGCTCTGTTAGAACACTGCAAGATTTGGACAGGTAGAACTCATCTTCACACAGAAAGACAATAGAAAGGTAGGAACAATATTGTGTGTCTATAATTGTATCACTTGGGAGGCTAATGCAGGAGGATCTGAAATTCCAGATCACCTTGAGCTAAGTAACATGGCCCTATATAATGAATATATGAAAAGAAGAAAGGAAGGAAGGAAGTGGGAGTGAGGGAGGGAGGGAGGGGCTATCTACAGCTAAGTCTTTTGATACAGTGGTCAATTGCTAATTATTTATGACTTGCTTTTGTGTTGTTATTTACGATTTCACATATGTAATTGTAACCTGCACAATCCAACCAAAATAATTTAAATCTGGAAAATCAGAATTCTCTGGTATAGGCTGGAATGTAAAGCACTCTTAAGAAATGACATGGTGGATAAGTCAGCAAATTCTAAACTGACTTTTGCCAACCAGGTTTAAATTTAAAATGAGCAAATTTAAAGTGTCTCTTTTGAATAAGAATATCTGTTGTTATGATAATGCTTGTTATATGTCTTATTGAAACTGATTAAAATTGTGTTCCCAAATAAATTAGATATTTAATTTTTAATATTATATAAACCAAGACTTATTTGCAGTTTGGCATTTCCCATTTAGAACTGAGACATTCCAAACACACAGTATGGTTTTCATTTCAATTACAGAAGACATTTTAACAGCCTCTCTCTTTGCTTTTTCTCTTGTGGTGTTGCTGGATCTTCAGATATATGTGGAGTCATAATCTCAAGTCTCTGTTCCTTAGGATGGGTCTGTGGGCGTTTTCAAGAATAAGGTCTATTTTAATAGGTACCAAGTGAAATTTAGAAGAAGATGAGAAAGTAAAACCACTCAGAAGTGATTGGCGATCCATAACAAAAATGAGTACAACACACTCAAATACAGGATGACAGTTCATGCAACTAACAGAGATATCTTTCAGATTGCTTATGCCCATATAGAAGAAGATATGATAGTCTAGGCAGCATATGCACATGAACTACCAAAATACAGTGTGAAAGTTGTCCTGGCAAATATTGTATAACTCATTGCACTGGCCTTCTGCTGGACCACAGATTTCTCAATAGGTTTGGCACAGACAAGATTTATGAAAGCCAAGTGGAGGTGACTGGAGATGAATGGAATGTGGAAAGCATTGATGGTAAAACTGATGCCTTCACTTGCTGTTTAGTTTCCACTCTTGCCTAAACTACAATTGGCAATAAAGTTTTGGGGGCTCTGAAGGAAAATTGGCAGAGGCTTATATATGCCTCACAATATCAAATGATTCATCAGTTATGATTATGAAAGCAAGAAGTTCAATGTAGTGGTATATCAGAAGGACATCACGGGTCAAGACATTTTACATTACATGTGATACCTATTGGAAGAAAATGAAGATGATTTCAAGAATCCATTCTGTCAGTAATAAAGAAAAAAGCAACTCCAGGCATGATGGAAGAGATGTATCAGAAGGCCTAGGATGCGATATGAGAAAATCCAGTCTATGAGAAGAAGCCTGAGAAAGAAGCTAAGCAGAAGAGCTGGAAATGGCCCCAAATGTCCCGTGTCAAGGAGAAAGAATATACAAAGAACTAAAAAAAGAATCAAGAAAACAAATGACCCAATAAAAAGATGGGCTAAAGATCTGAAGAGAAAGTTCTCAAAGAAAGAAATACAATCTCTTACGAGTCAAGATATATGACAGAATGCATGAGGTCCAGTGTGTGTGGGGGTTGCATAAACAGGGGAGGTGCTCTAAACTTTATTAAGAGCTATTATACAAGATGCCCCCAAAAGAAACAAATTGTGGTACCAATGAGATGCCTCAGGGAGAAAAAGCTTTTGCAAAAAAAAAAAAAGGTCAAGAAATACGTTAAAAAATGTTCAATATCTTTAGTAATTAGCTAACTGCAGAGCAAAAACATTTTATGATTTCATCTTACCCTTGTCAGACTGGCAAAGATCAAGAGAACACAGGACATCAAACGCTGGAGAGGATATGGGAAAGGGGAACTGTCATTCACTGCTGATGGGAATGCAAACTTGTGAAGCCACTGCAGAGAGCACTGTGGAGAACTCTTAAAAACTAAAAATGAACTTACTGTATGACCCAGTTACACCATTCCTTGACAGATACCCAAAAGACTCATCATTCTGTACTTGTGTTTGTTGCTGCTCTTTTCACAATAGCTAAGAAATAGAAACAGCATAAATGTCCCACAACTGACAAACAGATAACAAAAACGTGGTACATTTACACAATGAAGTTCTACTTAGTGGTAAAGAAAGACAAGACTATGAAAGTTGCAGGTAAATGGCTGAAAGTTGAAGCTGTTAGACTAAGTGAAGTGACACAGATTCAGAAAAATAAGCACCTATGTTCTCTCTCATTTGAGGATTTTAACACTAAATCCTTACATGTGAATACATATCCTAATGGAACAGCAGGAGCCAGGAAAATGGAAAGGAATCATGAAAGAGAAGGAAGGAGCCTGAGAGAGGGGCATAGTAGGAAGCTGTGTCCCAAGCAGCCTAGTTCTTCTGAGGGGCACAGCCTGCTGAGGAGAATTGACTGCAGAGAGCTAGCCCCAGAGGGAGGGACTTTGGTGGCCATCATGGAAGAGAAGATGCTTGAAAAAGAATGGCCCACTGTCTCATATGTGTGAACATGAGAGGGGGCTTTTACCAGCCTGGGGCAAGACCCTGAGCCCATAAGGTGTGGGCAAAAGCTAAAGGTGACTGTGGGCAGGGTGCAGAATTAATCTGGAATGGTGGGTCACTGAGCCAGGGAGTGGAACTGGGCGCCAGGTGTTTGCCTTTGTAAGTTACTCTATTTCCCCCCACCCAAGATATAAACTATGAAAAATTCAGATAAAGGCATGTAATATGGTTTGTCTAATAGTACCAGGAGCAAGGGACCCTAAGAGAACTCAGAAGTAGATGTTACCAAGGGCAAAATAGGGAATTAGGGGTATTCAACTGGGAAGAGAGGCAGGCAGGATACACAAAGAATCATGGGGTAAGAGGAAGAAACTCAAGAAAGGGGGTGATAATAGGAGACAGGTATTATCAATGGGAAAATGGAGGAAATCATGGTACTTTAAACTGAGGAGAGGGGGGAGGCTAGAAAGGGAGAGAGGAAAGATCAAAAAGCTTAAGTGGTCTGAAAAACCTGAGGTAAATAGTGTGGATTTAAGAGTACTCTCATTCGATTTTCACAGATATTATATGGATTAGCTATGGATTTTTTTTTATTTAATTTTTTTTTTTTTTACAATTAAAGTTACAGTTTTAACAATATACAAAATATTACAGTAATTCAGATTTTTTGGCATAATGATTACAGATTTGATAAATACATTTTATATCACATAATAGCGATGAGGATTATACAAAAGCTATTAAAACAATTATGAGAATAAATTCTATTGTCACTTAAGTATCTAAAGCTATTTTCCTTTGC
>NW_008356355.1:232426-232903 GCF_000622305.1 Nannospalax galili
TCCCTGGGAACTAATCGATCTAGGAGGGCAAGGAGCAAAAAGTGTCCTTTGAATCCCTCTGACCCAATTAGTATAGATCTCAAGGTATGTCTGTTAAACATCCAAGAAGGTTAGTTCCACCATTCTGGCATTTTTAATTACTGTGTGTCCTGCAGATAAATCTTGGTTAATGACCAGTTGGTCTCAAATAAACCTTATCTAGAGATATTTTTCTTGATCTATTATGTATAATTTATCAGTAGATTGTAGGAATAATATGGTTCCCTCTGGTTTTCGTTACTAGATAGGCGTTGTTTCTCTCTTGTATCATCTCCCACCTCTATCATGGTTTTCCGACTTAAGGTGCCACCACTCCCCCCTCTTTCTTCCTTACTAATACCCTTGCTCCTATGATCCTACCTCTGTTCAGTTTCTTCTTTCTCCTTATCCCCTAGGTTCATCATATACCCTTCCCTCCCCCTCCCTTAATCTAACCTA
>NW_008356355.1:236746-243618 GCF_000622305.1 Nannospalax galili
AGAAAGAGGCTGTCAGCCCCAGAAAGAGGCTGGCGGGTGTTGCAGGACCAGGGAAATAGAGGGAGGTGAGGGCAGGGCCAGGACCAGAAGCGGTGCTCCTGGGGCACAAGAAAGGCACTGAGTTGGTCTGGGTGAGAAGGGTCAGGAAGCAGTATTGGTTCCCCAGGTGTCTGGGGCCCCAAGCCTAGGAATGGCATAGGGCCCAAAGTAGGAGTATAGAAGGGCGGGAGGGATGGAAGGGTGAATGTGGCTTAGGGAGTCCCGGCGCGAGAGCTGCACTATAGACTTACCCCAAGAGTCCTGAGGATGGTAGTGCAGCCTCTTCTGTTTTTTAATGGCAAAATATGTATAACAAAATGTACCATCTGAACCATCTTAGAGTATACAGTTCAGTGGTTTTAAGCTTATTCATATCATTGTGTAATCATCACTACCATCTGTCTCCAGAGCTTTTGTTTATTTGGTTGGTTAAGACAAGTCCTCACACTGTAGCCCAGGCTGTTGTAGAATTCACTATGTACCCCAGGCTGGCCTCAAACTCATGATCTAAGACTCCCGAGTGCTGGGAAGACAGGTACAAGTCACTTTCTGTCTCTTCAGAGATTTTTACATCTTCCCAAATTGAAACTTTGTCTCCGCTAAACACTGGTGCCTCTCCCTGATCCCAACCAGCTAATTCTTTGTTTATGGAGGCAGGATTATATCCTGTGCAAAAAGATGCTTAACTTTATCCATGACCTCTAGTCACTCAGTGACAAGCAAGCTTTCCCCAAGACCTGACAACCAAAAATGGTTCAGACATCAACAACTTTTGTAGCTGACAAATAACAAATTCTACATTTCAAACTTTTGCTAGTCGGGAAAGCTTTCTTTGTTAAATTTACTGCTGTGAAGGAGTGCTCTAACATTGATAGAAGTGTTTGACCAGGTGGAAGTTAGGGAATTTTCTATGTTTTTTGTATGTAGTTAACATTAGTTTAGTAAAACAGGGAGATGTTTGCAACTAGGTAGAGTTCACAATAAAGTTTGATTTGGAGAACTCATGAGGAGGTGAGAAGAGGGATATGGAACACAACTATTTGTCTTGAAAACACATGCAATGCAGTTGGGTTTGAGGCAGGCAAAATATGTATACATCTTTTTCAATAATGTTCTAACCTAAATATAATTATTTCTACTTTTGCCATCTTACGGGGCAAGTATTTGGGGACAGAAATGGCAAAGTTCTCTTGACAAAGGAAGTCTTGAGTTCCAGCATCATTAATTGTGTCAGGTCTGAGTTGAAGGATAGATAATTTCTCCATTAATTATATGACAAGTGATTGTCCCAGGTATGTGCAGCTGTCTCAGGCTCATCATCATCACCAAATTACATGTTCTGGAGAATGATTATATTAATCTCCACTGCTATCAACTTTTTCCAACTTCTTATATTTCTTTCAATAAGAATTTTCTGCTGTTGGAACATTTGTTAGGATAACTTCCATGTAACAATGTTTTGTTTGCTTTAACTGCTAAGGAATAAATATTTATGCACCCTGAAATCTGGATACTGAAGCTGGAAGCCCAATGTAATATATATTTCAGAATTTTAACAGAGAGTTCTGTTTAGAGACATAAGGGCATAGTTGAATTCGGCTGTCTATGATTCAAAAAGAGTGTCTACAAAAAGTTAAATCTACTAGTAGCTTAATCTTGACTTGCCAGTCATCATAACTATGAAAAAAATTCCGTGTCTTGCCCACCCAGTTAGAGGATTTGTTATAGCAGCCTGAGCTAGCTAACTCATATAGACAGATTCTAACTAAAGGATTATTATTATAGCTTGCTATGTGCTTTCAGTTGGGAGATGTGCACATCCAAATCAATCAAAGAGAATGAACTCACTTGCCAATTAGAGCAGTCCAGAGGCCAACAGTATTCAGATAAGTCAACCCATTAGCCTGATTTCTTTTCTCAAACGTTTAGTCATATTAAAGATAGCAACACATCTCTAGTGATGGGCTGGAACTTTCTTCAGATACAGTTTCATTTGTTTTGCCTTGAAAGAACAGAATTGTCTTTAGGATTTTTGTGTTTTGAAATATGACATTTCTAGTTTTCTAAGGATCAAAGGCAAGAAATTTATGGTCTTCATAGCATTGTCTGTGTCCCTAAGCATCTTCTATAATATTTTTTTCTCCTTAGGTTGTCTTAGAGTTTCAAATATAGGTAGTAGAACAGTGAAGAAATTGACACCAAATTCCTCTTCAGTAGTTATGATTTTGTTTTTATATCAAGATCATTTTTTTTTCTTTACCCAAATAAGTTACCTTAAGGTGTTTATTACAGTTTGCTTATTTGTTTAGTATTTAGTTTGTTAAGAGTAAAAGCAGATGGAATACAGTAGATTTCTATTGGAGGCAGATAGTCATCTTAGACACATCAATTTAATGATAAAGCAAATCTCTGATCTCACAGTGTTCAGACAGTTAGATTGTGTGAGTAGTCTAATGAAGTTGTTGGAAGAAGAAAAGGTTACTCAGTCATCTTATTTTAATCAAACTGTTTCTATGAGGTCTTTGAATTCAATGGCAAACTAGCTCCTACTGAAGAGTGTATAAGCACACAAATGGAGAAACTTGAAGTATAGTTTACAAGATTTATTAAATCTAAAGAACTTTAGTTTGTGTCTAAGTACTGTCACCTCATTGTAAGGAATACAAACAGAATAAACGCACACATATGTATATATATATATAAGTTATTTAATTCTAGATATTGTATTTTTTGGCATTATCTTCTTGTTAAAGATTATATGCTTTTGCATCACTGCTAAAATCTGCAGTTTGAAGTGTGATACCTTTCAAGTGATCTAAATCTTACTTCATCGAGAAATGTGGACATAGGCATCAACTTTCCAGTATTTTAGCAGTATTCTAGTCAGCACTACCTCACGGCCCTTTCAAGTAATTTTCAAATGTGATACCTGTATATCCTCCAGAAGTGTGAATCTTCAGATCTTTGGGCCCGGGGGAGATGTTTGAGAGAATGTTAGAGAAAAGCTCGTGATTGGATATGGTATAGTGCACAATACAAGTATCACATCAGTATCATCAGTATCAGAATATGCAATACATCCTTTATCTGCCAGCCTTCAACAATTCCAGTGTCACAGGATAGACTATCACCTGAAAACGAGAAGACACTCAATGTCTCCCAGAAATTGGGTGGCTTGTCATGGTCCAACTATAGAATTATTCTTGTAGGACTAACAGAGCAATTATATTATTCTACTCCCTTTATATATTAATTACTTATGAACAAGTCAAACCAACCAATTATATGAAAGCTATTTCTCCCTCACATGTAAGTCTGGTATTATAGTCCTTCACATCATTCCCTAGTTTTCCTGTCACTGAATCCCAAATTCATTATAGAACATCCAAACTGTAGATATAGTTTATTAAATCATTAGACTGAGAATCTAAAAACAGAATTTACAATTTATTTACCAAGAAAGTAAACAGAAATTACTAATTTATGCTTCCATATCTACATATATGGCTTTCTTTTTTCTATTTCTTTCTCAGTTTTTGAGACAGGGTCTCCCTATAGCCCCAACTGGTCTGGAACTTAATTATGTAGACCAGGCTGACATTGATCGCACAAAGATTTACCTGCCTTTGCCTCTAGAGTACTGGGATTAAAGTTGTGTGCTCACATATCCAGTGTCTTATGGCTTTCTTAACTTTCGTAGAACAGAAATAATCCATTGGTTTTAAGAGCCAAAAATTTTCTGCAATTCTAAATGAAGGTAGTAAATATAACTCAATTAATTATCTTCTTAACACTAATTATCCTTAGATTTCTCTTATTCATTTTCATAATCCAATTAATTAACTCTATTGACTTTCCTAAGTATGTTATTACTTCTATCAAGTATGCATTTATTCTTAGTTTATACCATGAAGATTTCAGTATAGCTAAACTAAGTTAGTTTTACTTTGAGAATCAGAAGTTATCAAGAAATGGGATTTCTGAGTGTGTGGCAAGTCAAACAACAATGTTAACTGTCATCTTAGTGACATAAATAAAAATATTACTAATCATTAATTAATTTGGTATGATCAATGTGATTACTCTCTGGAAAATTAAAATTTCAGTCTATCCTGATATTTTGTAAAAAATGACAAGGACGTATTCTTTGTCATTGATTCACACTATGAAAATCTTTGGAACAGTTCAGAAGGTACCTAAATCTTGATATCCTTTTGGTAGCTCCTTTAAAAAATAATTTATTGTTTTTATTTTATGTGTATGAATGTACTGCCTGCATGTATGTGAGTTCACCCATGTTGTGCAATGCCTTCAGAGGTCTGAAGAGGGCATTGGATCCCCTGGAACTGGAGTTAAAAATAGCTATGAGCCACCATGTGGGTGCAGAAAATTGAATCCAGGTCTTCTGCAAGAGCAGTCAGTGCTCTTAAACACTGAGCTATCTCTCCAGTCCCAATGGGAGCTCATTGTTACCTTTACTAAGATAATAATAATAATGGGTGAGGTATATCCTCAAAACCTACTTAGCAACATTTACAGTTTCCTCACTAATTTATTGAATCTTGTTTCTACCTCATTTATTAGGTGACTTTATTTAAATTTGTAGGAGATTTCATTTGAGCTCCTCTGGTGCTGCTCAGCAGCTATTTTGAAAGTTCCAGAGATTACCATTATGTAATTAGCAAGCATTAATTTCAGTCTGAATCTGCATCCCTGTCCCAGTTATCCTCTCTGAAATTCTTGTAAATTTTGTCCCTTCAGTATATCATCAGAGACAAGATGTTAGCAAGAACTGCCTGCCTGTCATACTGATCAGTGGGACATTTCCTTCAGCACCCAATGTATGCCTTTCTTGCCTATGTTTCTTTGTTTATACTAGTTCTCTCCTTAGGAAGCATTAGAATTCTCGAGAATTCTTTAAGCATATCAAGTATCGAGTGTAGATACTGGTAAGATCAAGAGCCTTCATTATTTCCAAAGTATCTTAATTTTCACCAAAGCAGCATATTGCCACTGGTTTGTGCATCGATCCTTCTATCTCTAGCCCCAAAGCTAGGATGGATGTAATGAAGACATTGCTTCTGCTGAGTAAGTCAAAAGAAAAACAGCTAAAACATCACACTGCTCTTCATCAGTCAAAAACTATGGTATGTTTAAAATAATTTTAAATTAGAATTTTTTAGAAAAGCTTTTGATAAATCCTTTAGAATATAGATAGTTTACAAAACAACTAGTATTAAGTTTCTCATATAAGCAATACAAATTAATTGTGGACTGTTAGAACAAGGTGCTGATCTTGGTAGCTGAGACAACAAACATTCATTTCCACTGGTCTGGGGACTAGGAGTTCTTAGATTAAAGTATCAGCCAATCTTGTTATATCAAAGGACTCCCTTTCTCACTTGCAGGTGTCTGCTTTCTCACAATAATCTTTTTTCCTTCTTCCTAAAAAGCCACTGATTCAGCCAGGGCTTGCTTCTGAAGGGCAATCTATAATCCAGTCTGTTGGACATAAAGCTGTAGGCAGTAAAGCTTTTACATTAAAAACAAACAAAAAAACAGATGGGGGCTGAAGAGATGGCTCAGTGGTTAAGAACACTGGTTGTTCTTGCAGAGGACCCTGGTTTGAATCCCAACACCCACATGGCAGCTAACAACTGTGTGTAACTCCAATCCAGGGGATCTGACAGCCTTTTCTGTCCTCTGTGGGCAATGCACAACATGGGTGCACTTACCTAATGCAGACAATACACGCAAACATATTAAATAAATAAATAACTAAACAAACTTTTTAAAAAACAACATATGAAAGATAAGGATGTAGTTTCATTCTTCTACCAGTAGAGATACAGTTTTGGCATTTATTGAAGATGCTGTCTTTCCTCCATTGTATGTTCTTGGCTCCTTTTTCAAATATCAGGTGGTTGTAATTACATGTACTCGGGTTTGGGTCTTCAATGATATTCCATTGATTTATGTGTCAATTTTTGTGCCAGTACCATGCTGTTTTTATGATGATAACTCTGTAGTATACTTTGAGATCTGGTATAGTTATCCCACAGTACTACTTTTAGTGCTTAGAGTTGCTTTGGCTATCTGGGGTCTTTTCTGTTTTTATATGAATTTAAGGATAGTTTTTGCCAATTCTGTGAAGTATGTCATGGGGATTTTGATTGGGATTGCATTGAATCTATATATTGCTTTTGGCAGGATGTCACAAAAGTCAACTTTAAATGAATCAAAGATAAATGTGAAACTGGGAACCCTGAAACTAATAGAAGAAAATATTGGCAGTAACTTAGAAGATACAGGTATAAGAAAAGATTTTCTAAATTGGACATTAGTTTCTCAGGAATTAAAGTCAGCAATCAACAAGTGGGACCTCATTAAATGAAAAAGTGTCTGTACAGCAAAAGAAACAATACAAAAAGTGAAGAGAAAATCCACAGAATGGGAAAAAAACTTCACCAGTGACAAATATGACAGAGGTTGAACATCTAGAATACATAAGACACTCAGAAACAAAGAAGTGAGAAACCAAATGACCCAGTGAAAAGATGGGCTAAAGATCTAAACAGAGAATTATCAAAGGAAGAAATAAAGATAGTTAAGAAACATCTCAAACAGTGTTCAAGACCCTTAGTAATTAGGAAAATGTAAATTAAAACCACCCTAATTTATCAGCTTACCCCAATCAGACTGGCTAGGCTCAAGAGAACAAATGATACCAAATGCTGGTGAGGATGTGGAGAAAGGGGAACACTCATTCACTGCTGCTGGGATTGCAAACTTGTGCAGCCTCTATGGAAAACAGTGTGGAGAACTCTTAAAAC
>NW_008356355.1:243947-245483 GCF_000622305.1 Nannospalax galili
CGACTTCAGCAGTGACTGATTGTTAAACATCATCACAATTGGGCTTGTTGTCAGTTGTGCTCCTTCATTAAAGGAGAGGCAAGCAGGGTCATTGGACCCTCACCAGAGTATCCAGCCACTATTCCTAGCCAACTGTGTGTAATTTGGCCCCAATCACACATGGTCTCCTGGATTTGGGTAGGGCTTGACCCATGCTGGGTAAAGGCTTTCCTGTGTGCATACACTCAGGTCATTCATATACCTCAGCAGCCTTTCAGAGGTTAGTGACGCTGATTCTAACCACTCCGACAGCTATGAAAGTGCCTGCGAGCAAATCCTGAGTCCATCACTCTCAAGTCCAGTTTTGCAAGACAAAAGAAAAATGAGAAGGAACCCAATAGAGGGATGCTTTTGGAGTCTCTTGTCAAGAAGTTCCAATGGCCTCTCATGTGAACATTTGAAATTTGCCCTGTTCTGACATTTTTCTAGTTTTCTGTCTATAATTTCTAATACTAATCATTCTTGCCTTTACTTTTTCACATCTCCTATTCACCAGTCAAGGACTTTCTTTTCCCCCTAGAGATAAGAGTTATGCAATTTGGCAGCCATTTAGAAAGACCCACTGAAGGGGTACCCAAATTGCCTCACCCTGCATCCTTGTTCAGCATGGAAGAAACCAAAGCAGCCTGCATCCTGATTCCCTTTTGGCAATTTGGGTAGCCTCTTCAGGGATGGTGTGATAAGAATAGGAGGTAGGAACTGGTTAGACAGTTAGGGTAAAAAGACCCCAAAGAAAGTAGCCATTCTTGGCTAAATGTCAAATGTTGTTGGGCCTCTTAGCAACAAACTCCATTACAAAGAACCAAAATGTTGAAGGTATTTGGGAGCTCTTTTCTATTCCTTAAAAGATTTTAGGGTTACCTCTTCAGAGGAGGGAATGTTAGAGTAACAAAAAGTCCCATAAATAAAGAAGAAAGAGTACATGAAGTTATCAGAAAAAAAAAGTGATGGGGAGATATGGGAGGAGTTGGAGGTGAGGAAGTGGGGATGAACCTGATCAAAATACCTTATATGCTTATATGCCTGTATAAAATTCTCAATAAATTACTTAAAAAATTATCAAAACAAAAAAAGATATCAAAACAAAACAAATCAACAGACCAGTGCTTTATACATGAGTATATGGGCTTTCAATGTTCTCTAGATTTCTCAACTCTGTTCTTCACTGAGATTGCTATAATAATTCTAGGTAGTAGAAAAAGTATCCCAAGCATAACAATTTCAAGGAACAGAATTACATACTTTTTTCATTCTAAAATTTCTTACTGAAACACAGAACATATTGTAGTTCCATAAGCCAGAGACTTGGAAATAGCCTTGAAATTTCCCCAACTCTATTATGTAACATGTCTTGTTTGCCCAGATGATCTTGTTTATGCCTGCTCTAGAGACATCTCATGGTTCTAACTCATTTCTTGATTTAAATTATATCAACAAATTAATAAGTTTCTGAAATTTAAAAATTTTGTTTTTATCTTAAAAATTTAAAGATCTGTT
>NW_008356355.1:245552-262795 GCF_000622305.1 Nannospalax galili
ATTTTAAGTTCTAGCTATGATGCAGTAACTGATGTAAGTTATTAACCATGATATTATATCAGAATTATATTTTCATGGTTAAAAGTATAGAACCAACGGTATATATGAACCACATATGTGCAGACATTGTATTACAGGTAGTACGAAACTCTGATATTTGAGAAAATAGAAGTCAATTAAGTGAACCTTACTGACCCAAAAACTATCTGACCGAAACACTTTCCAGATAATGGTCAGGGGAGGTGAAACCTTTGCAGAACATGGACAATCTAAACTAAAGAAGCAATGACTTCTCTTGAAGACTACAAAACTACTGTAATCAAAAGGTCACAGTATCAGTAAAAAAAGAAATGCATTGCTAGGGTGTGACTGAAGTGTGAAGATTTCCCCCAGGTACTTGCCTTTGTACTGATGTGTGCATCATGAGCCGAGGCTGCAGAAAAGCACATCAGAGTGGCTCTCTGTGATGTAAATAGAAATGGGAGGAGGTCTCAAGATGCTGAGGTCCATGGAAAGTCTGGTGCAACCAAGATACAGGAAAAACTAGTGTCTAGGAATTCAGGTGAATGTCTAGTTAAAGGACCATGTAGGTAAATGGGCCATTGTGGCCGTCCTTTGGGCCATCTTCATGGTCGTGGCTGCTCACCGCCACTGCCTGATCCGGACCCCAGGGCTGGTGAGGAGGCTGTGTCAGCGGATCCACATTCAGACACAGGAGACCAGGTTCAGAGACACAGATTTACTTTATTGAAGAAACAGCGAGCTTATATAGGGTTAAGTCATTCAGGAGAGTGTACAATGATTGGATCAAACATGAGCAGACAGCTTAGGTTTTGGTTTACAGTTTCATTTTACTGATATGGACTAGTATTCCTGTAAATCATATGATCAGCCCTGTGAGGGAGGGGTGGTTGGTACCCTGGGGTTAGGGGTCTATCTTAAAAATCTATTTTTCAAAGCAAACTAACATAGTCCAAAAGGCCATGCTTGTAGTTTCTTTCTTAGAGATGTGTACAAAATATCACTGCCGCATATCAGAAGTGTTTTCTTCCTTATCTCTACCTTTATTATGGCACCAGTTTGTGGATAGTTCCTACTTTACAAAGAATTCATTTGGTTATTGCTGCATCATATCATTTTGGAATGTTAAAAATCATTGCTATAAATATTCTATTTTTAATGACTGAAAAGGAGGTTAGATACATTAATTATATGGAAGACAGAATTAAGAAAATCTTATGAATCAGCGAAATGAATCAGCAGGTGAAGGGTCTTGCCTGCTAACCTGCGTTTGAACTCTGGGACTCATGATGGAAAGAGACAACCAACTCCTGCGAGTTTTCCTCTGACCCCACAAGCATGGCTTGACGTGTGTGTGACCACAGACATACGCACAAAAAACAAATAACAAATATAACTTTAAAAAATTTAAAAATCTTAACAAAAGATTGATGTTTCAGTTACTACTAAGAAATGTGCTCACCAAACATTTCTCATGCTGAGGTGCTAGTTTGGTGCCTACATTTTGACAAAGTTTCCATAATTATTTTGACAGTGTCTAGGGAATTGGTTGGGTGTTTCCTCCATATTCAATTCTTTCTGGATCTGCTGTTCAATTTCCATGGACTAGTCACGCCTCAAGTACTAAAACTTTCTTTGGTAGCCCTGCTTCTCTTCGTTAGCATTGCTGTTGTGATTTTGTTCTTTACTCCTGTGCGTCCTGCAGGGTTGCTTCAAGAGCCCTTTTAGAAAAGTTGTCCTCTGAAGCTTTCATTAGTCCCTTGCAGCAAGCCTCATCCTGTGCACTTCTGTCTCTTTACAAAAAGACCTTTTCACACACTGAGTTTAAAGATCTAATTGGCTTTTCTCCATCTGTTTAAAAAAAAATAGAAAGGTGCTGCACTGTGTTTTATGTACAAGTCAGGTATTCTATGGTAAGCTAAGTATGAAAAAAAAACTCAAAAAAATATGAAAAGTATATTGACTGACAACACTCTAGGTTACTTTCCTTATATGAGTTAAAGGAGAGGAGTCTTTCTTTTGCTGGGAGAACTGGTCACTTTGGGGACTTGGCTCTTATCTTGCTCATTTATTGGAAGGTCAGATAAATAACAAAGGTACTGTTTGATGATATGCAAATTCTGCAGAATGTGGGTTAGAAATAAGTATATAAAATGAAATACTGTTTTCATAAGATAATGCACTACAGTTATGCACTTTCAATACTGACCTAATGAAAAATTAAAAACAAAACCAGATAATGAACCAATCTATAAATCAAATATCTGTACTCAAAACCATTTTCTTCTCATAATGGAGTTTTGATTTCTTCTCTATATATGAGAGACAAAAAGAATGGGCCACATATAGAAGACTGTTCATAAATTCCATAAAAAGAAAACCAAGTTTTATTTTTAGGATACTATATATGGGAGTATTTTTCTTTCACAAATATGCACTGCTAAAGAAAGCAATTTGTCAATAAATGAGTGTAACAAAATTTTAAAATGAAGAATCATTTGCAACTCCCTTATGAAGGAATATGTTTCAGTTTTGTTATATCATTGTCCTTTATCCATTTCTTCTAAAAACCAATTTGAGTTTAAAGGGTACATAAACACAAAATGGAAACAGGGAGCTTCAGAGAATTTGCTTATAAAAGGTCCTCATTTTCTACACATTCTCAGAATGTATGCTTTACAATGCTATCTCCTCTAATGTATTCAAAATTATGTACTGATTGTAAAATCTAATTTATGAAATTAATGATATTTATAAAACACATGTTCTGTGTAAAGCAAAAACTTAAGTGTCTTAGTTTTATTTGTTAATTTTTTTAAAAAAAATTTTATTTTATGTGTATGAGTGTATTGCCTGCATGTATATGAGTGCACCTGTGTCGTGCAATGCTGCAGAGGTCAGAAGAAGGATGGTTCATAGCCGGCATGTGGGTTCAGAAATCAAACCTGGGTCCTCTGCAAGAGCAATCAGTGCTCTTAACCTCTGAGCCATCTCTCCGGCCCCTTATTTGTTAATATTTTAACAGATTTATGTCTCATTTATATAAATAAATTTGTTATCATTTACTAACCTTTAACTTCCTTACAAGCATTATTGAGTTGCTTACAGGAAATAAAAATTTCTGGAGGCTGGAGATATATCTCAGGGGTTAAGAGCACTGGCTACTCTTGCAGTGGATCTAGGTTCAGTTCCTGAGCACCCACGTGGTGGCTAACAGCTGTCTGTAACTCCAGTTCCAGGGGATCTGACATCCTCTTCTGACCTCCATGTGTATTTCATGTGGAACACTCACATATGAGCAAGCAAAACACTCATACATATAGAATAAAATCATATTTAAAAAAATCTTATAAAAGAAAAATTATGGTTATTATTTCATCTAGTACTGAGGGGGATGAATAGCATTGTCAATATTTTACTTTTTGAATTATGATACTTGAAATATTACAGAAAACTCCAAAACTGGCCAATAATTGTTCTTACTGAGTTCACAAACCCAATAACTACAGCTCATATGTTTTCAATTTTTAGATTTTTCAGAATGAGGTTTGCTAAATAATGTGCATCGAATTGAATCCTCTCTCTATCTCCTATCAAGATACCAATTTTTTGTACTTAAAACATGATTTGAAGTTAGGAAATTATTAAATACCAACGGATATGCTAAAAGATCTCTTTGCAGATTTTAAATGAGTTCTTAATGTATCACACCTGTTAAAAGAAGAGGGCCTCATATTCTAATACATGTGAAGGGCATCCTAATTTTCTCCTGTTGATTTTACTGGTTTACCTTTCAAGGAAATACAACTTTATGATATTATACTGGCGAGAAACTTGCAAATATGATTGGTATTAAATTTTAGGAGATGCCCTAACGTGGTCTTCACACATATGATCTAATCACAGAAATTTTTCATTAACACTCACTTTTATATTTTAGAGACATTAAAATAAAAAGTACTGCAATCTCATTGCACTGCCTGTCTTTCAAGATGAAGTTACAATAAACAATTTTTTTACAATAATTCTGTTTCTTGTCAAGCATTACTTCCTATATTAGGAGAAATTACTTTTAAATTATTTACACAATTTGAAACTCATTTTTATGTTAATTCTATTTGATCATTCTGTTAAAATTCTTTATGTGAAGATGGAAATCCGATCTTAGGACAATCAAGTGATTCCAGACTATGGCTACTTTGCTTTGTCTTGTGTCATTTTTTTTTTCTTTTTGTATCATAGGATTATTTATCAGGCTATTGTTCGAAATACTTTTTACATGTTTATGTTTATCATCATATATTACAAATAACTACTTAGCTGTTTTACTGGAAGACATATATGTTTAAGAGAGGGTAATGACAGATTTCATTGACAACTTTCTTATTTAGGGATGGATTGACCTTTCATGAATGTGGATTACATAGTTTATGAGTTCTCTGTAAGCTTCAGTTAATACTTGTACACATGTATGTACACTTTTCCTGAAGAAATAATCTAAACTCACACAAGATCTTTACTAACATTATTCTTGGTTACTGATCTTTTTAACACATCATAAAAAGTATGAAACATAAAGCATGTATATGCTTATACACATGCATATAATAGAGCATATAGATGATATATCTTAATCTGAAAACTAATACAGGAGACCCCAGAGTTAAGGTTATTCTGTTAAATAATTTTTATGTGAAAGGTATGGTGAAATTCATGAAAATAGCTATAAACTATAGAAAGTTTAAATGAAAGAATTCAATGCCTAAATGTAATAGGCATTTGAAAACGGCTTAAATTAGTAATGATTGTTGCAACTGACAAAGATTGTTTAAGGAACAGCAAAATGTTCCATTATCTGCTTTGATTCTTATTAAAGTTGCAGCCTAGTTTTCACAGAATAGTGATAGATATTTTGCAAAACCACTCAAATAGACCATAACTCTCTTAATGTGGACAAGTTGCATCCAACTCTAATTGAATAAAACATGAATCATTAAGTATGGTGTAGGAAGATTAATTTTTTAAACTTTGTTTTGTACTAACTCTTCCTTCTCATCCACTGTGCTTCCCTCGTGGGAGCCTTTCTACTTTTCTGAACCTGCTGCAACTTCAACCTGAAAGACTCTTTCCCTCCATCACTGATGGCCTGCATTCAGAATTTCTTGTGGCTACCAAGTGTAAAGCTAGTTCCTAGCCCTCTCCATCATTTCTTTGGACATATTCTCTTCTTGGTTCCTTTTATTGACTGAGTATGGCACATGTGTGTCTATTGGCTCAGTCTGTGGGCTCTTGAGCATGTGTTTTACTTATTCTTCACTATATCTTACACTTTGAGGAAAAGTTCAATAGACCAAGTAAACAATTACTCCTGGACTAAGTTATGCTCATCTCTCACTTCAAATGAGCACAAAGATTAATGGCAGGAAAGGAGAAGTGGTTTTACCTCCAGCCATGCTCTCTTGAGTTTAATTAGATGGAAGAAAATGTGAAAAAGTTCAGTGGAGAACTAGAAATCCACCAAAGGTAAAATGGCAGATTGAGGGAAAAGATACAAACATAAATCCATGGAAAAGACACAGAATGTAAATCCAGACTTAGAGATTAAGATAGATGGCAATTAGAAATTAGTAGGAAGGGGTTACAGCATATTACACTTTGATAGAAGATTCTGATTTTACTAGATAACTATAAGCCATTTCTCTAAATTATTGCCTGACTCAAACTTCTAAAAGCAAAATAAGCTGAATGTAGACACATGTGTAATAGGAAGCACATACAAGTATTTTCACAATGGTGCCATTTGTAATAGCTTAAAATCATTGAAAAGCCCAAACATTAAGAGAGACACAGATGTTGTTGAAGCAAAGATATAAAAAATGTCATATTGTCAGGGCTGGAGAGATGGTTCAGTGGTGAAGAGTCTTGGCTCTTCTTACAGAGGAACCAGGTATGATTCCCATGACCTACATTCAGGCTAACAACTCCAGTTCCAGGAGAATCAACACCCTCATCTGGCCTCCAAGGGCATTCCATGACACTGGTGCATTAACATATAGGCAGGCAAAACACTCATACTCATAAAAATAAATAAGTACCTATATTTTTAAAAGAATATGGTATCATCATTACAAAATGTTTCATGACAGTGCCCAAGCTTCTAGTTTGACAACAAAGTTTGATCTCAAAAATGTAATTTGAAGTGAAATGAATCAAAATATTTCTGTGATTTAGTTCAGATAAACAGGCAGAACTTACCAGATATGGTTAAATATATGCTTATCTGCACCAGATGTGGTGGCACAGACTTTTAAACCCAGCATTCAGAAGGCAAAGTCAGGCAAATTTCTCTGAGCTCAAGACTAGCCTGATCTACTCTACTTACTTAGTTTCAGTACAGCTGTGTCTACAGTGATACACTGAGAACTTGTTAAAAAAAATCTCTGTGCCAGGTCATTACTTAGGCCTGTTTGGTTTCTCAGATTCCTGCATACCCCAGAATTGGGAGATCCCCTAGATCAAATCCTGAGCTGAGACCACTTTACAATCCATTGTCACATCAACATAAAGTAGCCTCAAGACTAAATACCAAGCACTCTTCTCTTGAGCCATAACATGACAATTTGGGGATATGGCAAATAAAGATACAAACACGCAAAAAACAGAGAAAAGGTCATCTACTCATACCAAGAAACACCACCAATAACACAAGTACAGATGCCTAGTCTCATTCAAATATGTCCAGATCCCAGAAAATATGTGTCCTAAAGCAATTGGTACATCCACCATATGTATTCTGAGAATGACAACCAAGTTTGTTCTTAAGACAATGATTTCAAAATAGCAGTTATAAATACATTCAAGGATCTCAAAGAAGTTATGAATAAAAGGTTGAATGAAGACAGGAAAAACACAGTTGAATAAAATAACTAAAACTATTCGAGACATGAAATTAGAAATCTGCATAGAGAATCTATGAAGAAAAACTGAGCTGAAATAAAAGTTGAAATGAAAACTTTAAGAACTGAAACAAAAATCTTAGGGAAAAGGAGCAACGCAGGATTGGAGGGAATGGAACAGTGACTACTAGACCTTGAAGATAAGCTTGAGGAAATATGTTGTGTAATCAAAGAAAATGTCAGATCTAAAATAAACCATGAATGGAATATGCAGGACCCTTGGGACACTATAAAAAAAGTAAAGGTATGAATCCTAGGTATAGAAGGAGAAAAAGCCCAAGTCAAAGGCAGAGAACATACTTTTAACAAAATCATAAAAGAAATCTTCCCAATTTTGAGAAAGAGATATCCATCAAGGTACAAGAGGCATAAAAGAACAGCAACTGGACAGGACCAGAAGAGAAACTCCCTACATCATGTAATTGTTAAAACACTAAGTGTACAAAATGCAGACAAGATATTGAAAGCTGCAAAAGAAAAAAATCAAGTCACACAAAGGCAGGCCCACCAGACTAACAGTTGACTTTTCAGAGAAGAGTATGAAAGCCAAAAAGGGCTTAGTTCAATGTATTACAAGCCACGAAAGAACATAGATTCCAGCCCAGACTATTATACCCAGTGAAACTATCCATTGTAATTGAAGGCTAAAGAGAAACTTTCCATGATTTAAAAAAATGATGTAAAGAATTTATGTTCAAGAAGTGATCTGTACAGTGAATATGCAACAGACTGCTTCTGTCTGAAGAGAAGATTAAACATAAATAATCTCAAGAGGGCCCAAAGAATAAATAAACAATTCCAGAACAGTTAGCCATTAGTAAAAATGGTCTAAGGAAACAACAGTAGAATAGCATGACAGGAATTAATAAGCATTGGTCAGTAATAATTCTCAATAGTAAGTCTCAATTCATCAGTGGAAAGAAAGAGACTAACTGATTAGATTTGAAAACAGGGTCCATTGATTTGCTGCATCCCAGAAGCACATCTCATCATCAGATATGCACAGAACATTAGCATAAAATGATTAAAAGGTATTCCAAGGTAAAAGAACTAAGAAAAATACAGTTTTTTTTAACTAAAAAATTTTATTTTAAAATGAGTCAGGAGAGGTAGAAAAGGTCACTTCATACTCACTAAAGGAAAAATACACCCAAAACATACTACAATCCTAAACATATATGCATCAAACAGAAGGGCACCAATATAATAAAAGAAATGCTATTAGATTTAAAATTACATGCTGACTCCATCACAGTGATAGTACATCACTTTAGTGCCATACTCTGACTAATAGAGAGGTTAAACAGACAAAAACAAGAGGTTTACTAATGTCATAAATGAAATAGACCTAACAGAGTTTTACAGAACTCTCCATCCAAACAACAAAGAATACATCTTCTTCTGAGCAGCCAATGGAACTTTCTCCAAAACTGATTATGTATTAGGACACAAATATAGCCTCCTCAAATTTAATAAAATTAGCTGTCCATCCTGTGTTCTGTTTGATCACAAAGGAGTAAAGCAATATATCCCCAACGATAGAGATGGGAAAACTTATACAAGGTCATAGAAACTAAGCAACACACTACTGAATAAAAATTGGATAAAAGGAGAAATCAAGAAGCAAATTATGAAATTTCTAGAATTGAATGAAAATGAAAACAGAGCATACACAAAATATATAGGACACAATGATGATGGTCCTAGGAGGAAAAATGTATAGCACTAAGTGCCTACATCAGAAAATTAGAGATATTGCACATAAAAAATTAATGGCACAACTGAAAGTCTTAGAAAACTAAGAACAATGCTTAAAAAAGAATAGGTGGGAAAAGGTAAATCAAGGCTGAAATTAATTAGATAGAAATTAAAACAATAAAAAGAATAAATAAAACAAAGATTGTTCTTTTAAAAGATCAGCAAGATTGAAAAAAACCTTTTAACCAATTTAACTAAAAGAGAGGTGATACAAATTAATAAACTCGGAGTTCAAAAGGGAAACATTATAGCAGACCATATGAAATTTCATAAAACCATAAGAACATAGTTTAAAAATCTATTTTCAACTAAACTAGAAAATCTAAAGGAAACAGGTGATGTTCTAGATATGTACAGCTTGCCAAAATTGTTATCAAAATGACTGACATAAATAATTTCAACAGGCCTGTAACAACCAATGAGATGCAGTAATTAAAAATCCCTGAACTCAAAAAAATCCAGGATGAGATGAATTCGGTGTAGAATTCTACCAGAACTTCAAGGAAGAACTACTACAAGTTCTCCTCAAATTATTTCATAAAAGAGAAAAGAAAGGAATACTCCCAAAACCTTTCTATGCAAACAGTATTTCTCTGATAACAAATCCAAACAAAAATAAAATTAAAGTCCAATCTCACTTATGAATATAAAAACAAACATTCTCAAAAATAGTTGAAAATAGAATGCAAGAACACATGCCAACATGATCAAGTCAGCTTCATCATATAGATGCAGGGATGGCTCAACATACCTAAACCAATAAATTATTTAATACACTGCATAAAAAGACACAAGGACAGAAACCACATCATCATCTCATTACATACAGAAAGGTCCTTTGACAAAATACAACTTCCATTCAAGGTAAAAGTCATGGAGAATTGGGAGATACTGTGGACATATCTCAACATAATAAAGGCAACCTACAATAACCCACAGTCGACATCAGAGTAAATGGGAGAAAAATGGATAACATCCCCATTAAAATCACAGAAGTCAAGACTGTCCACTCTCTCCTTTCCTGTTGAATATAGTACTTGGAATCTTAGCTAGAACAATAAGACCAATAAAATAAAGGGGATAGAAATTTGAAAGGAAGACGTTGAAGTATCCTTATTTGCAGATGGTGTAATTCTATGCATAAAAATCTCTAAAGATATGACAAAAATTTTCCTAGAGTTGTCAGAAAGAATCATCAAAGTATCAGTATATAAAATTAGCACACACACGAAAAAGAGGCTACTGTTTATGAAAATAAATACACTAAAAAAAAAAAAAATCAGGAACTGATTCCAAAGAAAGAAATTGAAGAAGATACCAGAACAAGGAAAGATATTCCATGTTCATGAATTGGAAGGGTTAATATTGTGAAAATGATCTACCAAGAGCAAGCTATAAATTAAATGCAATCCCCATAAAATATCAACAAAA
Source organism: Nannospalax galili (assembly GCF_000622305.1). Lineage (NCBI taxonomy): Eukaryota > Metazoa > Chordata > Mammalia > Rodentia > Spalacidae > Nannospalax > Nannospalax galili. The sequence continues at coordinate 255,719 of NW_008356355.1, forward strand.
TTCTTCAGAAAAATTGAAAAAGAAATATCAAATTTCATATGGAAACACAAAACACACAGGAAAGCCAAAACAATCCTGAAAAATAAATAAATGGTGGTGGTATCACACTACCTGATTTCAAATTATACAACAGAGCTGTAGAAATAAAAATCAGATGGTGCTGCTGTAATAACAAACACTTTTATCAATAGACTAGAAGTGAGGACCCGGTTTATGTCCACACACATAAAGTCGCCTGATTTTATTTTACAAAGAATCCCAAAACATATATTGGAATAAAAGACATAATACCCAGGAAATGATGCCTACTCAACTGGATAGGTACATGTAAATCAATGAAACTAGATCCATATCTCTCACCTTGCACATATCTCAACCTCCCCTCCCTAACAGATCAGGAATCTTCACATAAAACTGACATGTTGAATCTGACAAAGAAATTAGGGAATACAGTGGCCTGACAAGATATGCACAACTGGCCTGACAAGATATGCACAAAAGTGCAATAGCAGATTCGAAGGATTTGGGAGTATCCGATCATTTTATAATTAATTTCTGTTTTGCATGATGGAGTCCAAACCTGACACTATTAACAGGCCTAAGAACATGTGGATAGACTGATCACAAACCATAGAGGGGAGGCTACTGCTGCTATTTTGCTAAATAGATACAGAATAAAGTTGAGTTATTGTTATGCAACCACTGGAAAACTGAAAGGTGACCCAGTTTTGTTCTCTTTAATCTTTTTTAACTTATGTTTTGCAAGAAATTACTGAGAACAGTATATTCTGGATGCTAAACGCAGGTCTTTATAATGTGTCTCTAGATTAGATGAGTGATGCATGTATCACAGAATTCACTTCTGAGATGTTCATCTTTTGGGGAACTCATTGGATCACCTCCATACTGGTCTGCCAATAGCTGAACTTCAAACATTCTTGCAGATTTTAATTCAAATTTCTAAGATACCTATTTGGAATATATGTAGAACCAATTTCAAATAGGTGGACAGAGAGAGATGTATTGATTTACCTATTGTAAATTCAAACTGTCATAACAATACAACTGACACATCAATTTATAAAAATTCAGGATCATTATTCATTCATTAAAATGATGACATGTTAGATTTCTGTCTCATAGTAAACCAAATCAGAATAGCTTCAAACTCAAAATGGAATATATTGTTCAATTTTGTGTTTGTACATGTATATATGCACATAATTGCATGTGGTTTTAGTTAGGAAAATTTTCCCTAGGAACAACACAAACACATGCATATGGATGACTTTGAAAAAATTATATAAAAAACAGTACATGGATATGATAGTCTCATTTTAAAACACAAAAAATTAAGAAGGAATTGCAATCTTTAAAATAATGTAAAACCCATATGACATATATTAAGCTAGAAAATATTGTAAGAGACCTTGTAAATTGTAGGAGAGATTCCTATTTAAAAGTGGTCTGTCATAGATGATTTTAAATTTTGATAGTCCTAGGGAATTGGTAAATGTTCATAACCCATACAACAGCAAATATTACACACACACACATTTCTATCCTAATTATTGCAACAATACTTGACTTATAAACAGTTTAGTTAATCAAATTCAATGTTCTTTAATAAGCATTTTGTAGTCTAGTGAACAAATATGGTTTCCCCTAACAGCATAGTTGTCAAGTCTCTTTATTAAAATTAAATTATCCCGAGACTTGTAAACATTATTTTATTTAAGAATGATTATAGTACCTGATAAAGCAATGTCCCCACATGCCAATAGCTGAAAGCAATAGAACTCGATTTCATCCTAGGAAACTGCTCAAAGTGGGCCATCTTGGTGGATGTGACTCTATGTGGCAGTTTGGGGGACTAAGAGTTCTTTAATGTGCATCTCTGACATGGATATCTTGATGTGTCTGAGAAAACAAAGAAGAATTACACATTGTTTCTTATGAGAATTGGGCTGCACTGGTTTGTACTTAAACCGTTATTGATCAATTTATGATCTGTATATTTTAACTATCCTTTGTAATCAATTGAATGTAAATCTCTCCCAAAAGTCTGTACCTCCTCTTGCTGAGAGGGTAAATTTAACATGAACATTAGAATATGTTCATAGATTCAGTTTGTCCGTGTATATATAGTCATAATAGAGATTCTAAGATTTTTCATAGAATCAACACACACATATATTCATAATTTTAATCACATAAAAGCAAAGTGACTGAGAATAAGATTTTTAGGTCCGGAATGTGCTAATATTAGTTAAACTGAAAAGCCAGGAAAGTTGCCTTTGAGCAAATATTAATTGCTGTATACAAATGGAGCCAATAGGGGTTGGAGAGATGGCTCAGTGATTAAGACTACTGACTGCTCTGGCAGAGGACCCTGATTTGATTCACAGCACCACATGGTGGCTAAAAATCATTCATAACTCCAATTCAAGGAGATCTGATGGCCTCTTCTGACCTCCACCAGCATTACACTGTCGCGCGCAGCCTTTGCCGAATAAGGATGACGCAACACAACGAGGATTTGTCCAGCGCAACTTTACTTGAAGCTCTCGAGTACAGATGGAGAAGGACCCCTAGCTCTGGGGACGCGCTGCTTATATAGCTCTCCCAGGGCGGTGTCCGTCTGCTATTGGATCTCTGCAGATCACCCTAGGGGCTGGGTATCTCTGATTGGAGACTATATTCAGTCTCAATTAGCATGTCGTGAGCGCATGCGTATGGATGAAGCCGAATCAGGCAAGAAGAACCAGGAAGCAGGAAACCGGCGCCATCTTGTAATGGCGGGGCGGCTCCCGACATTACACGACAAAAGTATGTTTACATACATGCAGGCAATACACTCATACACATCAAGAATAAAAATAATTAAAATATTTTCAAATGGAGCCAATAACCAGCAATATTGGGTTTAAAGTTTTAAAATTGGACACTCTCCTGAACAGTTCATTTTGCCTTCTGGACCCACTAAAGCTTGGGGCTTCTTCTAGGTCTATACAGATCTGGAATTGAGGTTCTCCTGCTCTGTACTGAGGTGGTGGTTTTGTGCACTAGCTGAGTACATGGTTCCAGAGTGAAGAGCTTATTTAATGTCCTGGTTTCACCTCACACTAGCTTCATGAATGGGAGCATGCTCCCAGTCTGTTGTTGCCTGTTCCTTCAACTGAAAGATTACAGTGAAAAATAAGTGAAGCAATACCCAAAACACTAAGAATATCATTTGGCTTATACTACTGGCTATGCTGTTATTATTTTAAAGGTATCCAGTATTTTCTCCTTCAGGATGACTCTTAAGAGAATGAGGTAGTAATTCTTCCTTCACTGCGGGTCACACTAGGGGCCTTGCTATACAGAATAACCATAATGTGATCTAGAGCTAGTGAAAGAGGGGTAATAAGGTCTCTGAGAGAATGATGTCACTTGTTACCTAAGAGGTTCTATTTAGCAGACATTTGGCCTCAGCACAGTGTGTAGATGCTCGAACTCTTCCTACAAGTTTGCCTACACCAGTGGAACTCTGGATGGTTGTACATATATGCACTGAAAGTAGGTTATATTTAAACATTCTTTTCAGCTACATAAAGTTCTATACAAATCAAAGTAAATATATCTGTCTTTTCAAACAATGATCATATATACGTATGAGTCATACACACACACACGTCACCATCATCTATAGTCACCCTGTCATGCAACAAAACTCCATAACTTCATTCTTCTTAATTAAAAAAATTATTTGTTTTCGTTTTATATATATAAGTGTTATGCCTGCATGTATGTAAGTACCATCATTTCATGAGTGAGCTTATTAGGTATTCATCTTCCAGTGCTTTTTTCTCTTAATATAATGATTTTGGGTCCCATGTATGTTGTACGAGAGCATTATCACATCGTGTGTGTGTGTGTGTGTGTGTGGTGCCATGTGTTGTGCGAGAGCATTATCACATCGTGTGTGTGTGTGTGTGTGTGTGTGTGTGTGTGTGTGTGTGACATTTTCTTTTTATATTCATCAGAGGATGGACACAGATTTTTTTTCCATTTCTTGACGATTGTGAATAGTGTTAAAATAGATGCAGAATTGTAGATGTCTCTTCACTGCACATATTTCATTTCTAAAACACTAGGCTTTATGTAATAACTATGTGTCTAAGCAAAATATATAAATGGTAATGGAGAATAACATACCTAATATTATAATACAATAAAATAAAGCAATTTATTACAAAAGGTAATTTTTATTTCTAGAAAGCACAGCATATAAGAACCAAGAAAATATTATTTAAACATATTCATTTAAATAAGTTAGAGTTCAACAAAATTAGTTGAAAAAGTGTAATAACATCAAAATAGAAATTAATGAATTAGAAAATAGCATGATAATATAAATTGAAGAAGTAAGTTCAAAAACGAATACATATTATTTTAAAATAGCCATATACTGTTAAGCTTACTCAATGAATAGATGAAAGAAATTCAATAGCAGATTATGCCATAATGTATATAAGTTCACATGTAATAGAACTATGGGTTACACAGAAGTTCTATAGATATGATTTTCAAACATTATATTTATACTCAGTGTTTATGAAGTCCTAAAAAATTACATAATAACTACAAAAATAACTAACCACAAGTATTGGAAATTATGCTAAGCATTTTGTAGGAAATAAATTGCATCTGTTATAAAGAGTATTTGGTATACCAGACCTGCATACACCGTGGATACAAATATAACTGACCACAGGTATAAAGGCTGATATCTAAAAGGTAAAGGAGTAGAAGGAAGTCATGGGCAAAGGATAACATGTGCAAGGGTCCTGAGACGAGGAAAATGGAGTGTTTCTACAATGTGACATCCACTGTGGCAGAAGAATATGATATGTTTAGCTGTTTAATAAGTTTGAGCATATTAGATTATTATTTTAATATGCTAGCGTGCTTCACACATATGGGTAAATGATGACATTACTCTAGGAAGTGCATGTGATCAAGTGTGCCCACCTGATGTTTGTTTTTAATGGAAATTCACCAGTCATTTGTGTTTCAGCGATCAATAAGAGGTAAGTGCACAGGAGACAGCTTAGCAGGTAAAGGTGTCACCAAACCTGAGGACCTAAATTCAGTCCCTGGAAACCACATGAAAGGTGGAGAGAGCTGGGTACCACAAATTTTTCTCTCTCTCTTTTGCTCTCTGTAATGTATTTTTTAAAGAGGTAAGAGAAACTAACGTTTCTAATCTTTATTTTTCTCTTCTTTAAAATAGGCATTTCATGGGCCGAAGTTATGACTCAGCGGTTAAGAGCACTTGTACTCTTGAGGAGGACCCAGGTTTTAGTCCCAGCAGCTACATGTTATCTGGCGACCATCTAAAACTCCAGTTCAGGATATCCAACAACCTTTTGGGGCACCAAGGGTGCATGTGGTATAAATACATACACACAGGCAAATACTCATGCACATAAAAGAAAAATGTATCTTTTCTTAAAAGCAGAAGTTTCCCATTTTTGCCTTCTGACTCATAGTATTAAAAATTATGCTGTCATTGGATACATCCTCTGCAATTTGTACTTTTATGCTAAGTCTGCTTTTCTACAAGAATTCTGTTCTAACATTTTAATCTTTCCCCCTGGACTTCAGTTTAAAACAGGAGGTGCAGACAAAATCTTTCTCATCATAACGTATACCCTTGGTTCTTATTTTTAATGTGCACTCTATTTTTTTAGTAGAATTTTGTACCTAGAAAATAAGATTCAGTTACACTTATAGCAGCATATAACCTACCATTTACTTTCTACTTATATTCAGCTTCAAGAAAAATGTACTTCTAACCTAAATTTATGTTTACTCTGGTGAAATCCTAGTTACCTAAAAGGGATCCCAAGGTAAAGCTAGATCTAGTCATGTGTTCTCAAATAAACCAAGGGAAAAACAATCAAAGGCTTTATGAGTCTCTGAATACTTCCGGTTATATTTTTCACACACACACACACACACACACACACACACGCACATAAGGAAAAAAAGGTTATTTGCTACATATGGAGGTCACATGGCCTCATAGTTGCTTTCATACTTCTGAATAGAGCCACTAACTAGTACTGACATTCAGGTTAGACTTTCAACTTCTCCTATCAGCTTCTCTCCTCAAATACATTCATAGCGTTATAGAAAGTGTGATCTTTCTTCACAAAACTCAGAATCCCTTTTCTCAGAATACTCATTAAACCCATTATTTTAATTCAGACACATAGTATTTCCTTTTCTTTATTTTTTAATCTGATTAAATTTCTTATAGCTCTTTTTTGGGGGGTGTGGATCCATTTTCAGACAACACATTATGTTTTATCAATTCTAGAGTTTATTTTCTTTCAGTATTTACATTATTTCTGTTAAGGATAGAAGCTTGCAATTATAGCATATGTAAATATGAGCTTGCTTAACATAGACATAAAGCTGTTCCTATCCAACAGGAAAAATCTTGATTCTGTGAGAATGATGTGGAGCTCATATGGAGAAGATCTATGTATACAGCAACTATAAAACTTTTCTAAACACCTCTAGTAACTTAACTATTTCTACCTTTCCATAAACATGATTTTTTTCCTGTATTACATTCTTTAAACAATATTAATAACAGTAATTTCTCCAAGATATTTTTCAACATAAACTCATTTTAACAAATATCATGTAGCAATATCTTTTTCTTCTCCCTGAAATATAAACATATATGTATATATATATGAAGTCAGCTCTAGCACTTTCATTGTGTCAACAAAGTTGTCTCTTTAAACATGTCCACATAAGTAGAACTGCATCTCATCTCAGCTAGAAATTTTCAAATATGACATAAAGCCTATAGAGGTTGGAGAAGATATTTATAATGAAGTTCTCTTTTTTATCCAAGTTTAATATTTGTAGTTCTCACAACATATAAATCTGTATGTTTCTTTTCTTTGTATTTATACCCTAACTTATAAGATAGACTAAAGTGTGATTGAAGGAGTTGTTAATGCTGTTAATGCTTTCAATGTTATAGTACTTCTCTGAAAATTGTTTTTTATT
>NW_008356355.1:262870-302443 GCF_000622305.1 Nannospalax galili
TATATATATATATATACATATAATCTATAGAGTCCGATTTGTGTCCTCAAATGTACTTCAGTGTGGGTCCATCCTCTGGGCTCACTGGGTCCAATTCCTATAAGACACTGTCCTTCATCCTCCCAGCAGCCATTGATTACCAAAAGTTCCTTAAGTTTGATTGAGATTACTGACCCACTTCCCCATGTCTATGCTGGGATTTTGTCTGGCTTGAGCGTGCATGGGACTTGTTCATGTTATAAGTTTAAGTTTATAGCACTCTGCATCCTCTTGTTCAGTGCACACTGACCAATCGTGGGTTTCTGTGTTAATCATCATCTGCTGCATAAGGAAACTTCTCTGATGAGAGTTGAGAGATGCATTCATCCTGTGGGTAGAGGTTACATTGAAGGTGTGTCACTTAGATTTAACTGTTGCATGGACATTTATTCTCTGCCTTTGACGAATTCTGGAGCTCTGACATAGTCTCTGTCTGTTGAAAGAAGAAGCTTCTTTGATGAAGGGTGAAAGACACACTTGTCTGTAGGTATGAGGATGTGTATTTGGAATAAAAAACGAAATTTCATTAGTCTAGCCATACGGCAAAAGTTTTTTTTGTTTGTTTGTTTTTTAGGATTAAATGATTTCTCCAGCAATGTGCATGTGGTTATGTTCACAGTATCACATGATTTCCCTCCCACTGAGTGGGCTTTAATTCCTATTAGACAGGTGCTGCTTGCCCCCAAGATAAAAACGCCACTACTGTACCAATAGCAATAGATCGCTGGGCCAATCATTATCGTTTATTAGGCTTCACAGCTGGGTAGGACCACTGATTGGTTGTCTCCCTTGGCAGCTTGTATAATATCCTCTGATACTATGAGAGCTAGTCTTCAAAGAGGAGGCTTCAGGCCAATTCCTGCTCCAAATCCTGTCTCCAACATTTGGCCTGTCTTCAGCAATAGGATCTGATCTTCAAGTTCTGGTAGGCAATCAAGAGCTGTGGCAATAGACTGTGTAGTTGTGGGAGTCTCAGGACTACCATTCCATCTGGCACTGTGTTTCTTGTGTAAACCTTCAGCTATACACATGTACTTGTTCATTTACTGTATGTATTTTTTCAGTAGGACTTCAATCTAATACATTTCCCTCTGGTTTTTCATACCATCAAAGAGTTATTTATTTCTCCATTCACTCCCTCTATATAACCCCAACTATTTCCTCCGCCCTTCCCTAGTCTGTCTTAACAACACCTATCTCCTACTATCCCCATGTCTTGCATTCCTTCATTCCTTTTATCCCCATGGTTCCTTTCCATTTTCCTGATTCCTGTGATTACATCAGGATATATACTCACCTAAGGATGCAGAGCTAAGATCCACAAGTGAGAGAGAACATGTGTTGCTTGTTCTATGAGAGCTAGTCTTCTTGGAGGAGGCTCCCAGGTCAATTCTAGCTTATTGGCTCCAAGACCTTTGTCAGAAGCCTGTTACGTGTTTAGGACTAGGGTCTCAACTTCAAGTTCTGGGAGGTAATCAATGACTGTGGCAATAGCCTGTGCTATACTGGGAGTAGCTTGGACTACCCTAACAAACTTTGAAGGAAGGTTTTACTAATTATTATTATATTTTTGTTCTTTTTACTGCTTAAATGGGTTTTATGTTTTCAGTGTTCCTCCCCCATGCTCTTTTCTGACTTCCTAACTTTCACAATGCTGTTATCCAATTAACTAAATCTATCTTGAGCAGTATTTGTGGTATGCTATTACATTTGTTCCATGAATTAATATTACATACTGAATTTCTAATTCTTTAATGTTCTTTCATTTAAAATATATAAAGATCCCACACACAACAGTCTTAAAAATCATAAAATATTTTGGAATAAATCTAACCATAGAAGTGAAGTACTTGTATAGTATAAATTTTAAGACATTGTGTTACATAGAATTGTCTTCCTACCAGCAAGCTAGAATAGCAAACTATGGACAAGTCTCCTTTCCAAGCTTTGTTGCACCTGCTTACCTAGAATTATAAACTTGATTGTTGATCTTTTGAGAGAAAAGGAGGGTCAGAGAGAGTCAGTTACCCCTCCCACACAATCAGTTGACCTTAGCTGCTTGGGGGGGGGGGACTAAGGATATATTAGCAAAAAATGCCATGATATGCTCTTGCCATTTTGTGCACCTGCTGGGAGGTCACAAGATCTATGCTTGGGTATGGACTTTCCAGTGCTGCCTTAAATGGGGTGGCAACCACTCTTCTGTAAGTAACTCCTTACTCACTGCTCTCTTAGTAAGTACTAGGATTTTCTAAACTGCGGTTTTGGAGAATTCATACCCCATTTTGTTATAGGACCAATGGAGGGAGCCAGACATTGTTAGTGCCTCGAAGGAGGAATTTAAACAAGATGAAATACACACTGGATAAATGATAGAAAGTTCAATAAATAGTGCTGGTAAAACTAGTTAACTGTATGTAGAAAAATTAAACTGAATTCCTATCTCTCACTGTGCACCAATCCCCACATAGATCAAGGACCAGAATAGAAGGCCTCATGCCCTGAAGGTGGTAGAGAATACAGAATGGAATGTGTTGGTACTTGTTGGTACAGGAAAATGCTTTCTAAACAAGACTCATAGCACAAGGATTAAATTCAACAATTGACAAATGGCACCTCATGAAGCTAAAATTCTTCTGTACAGTGTGGACACCACCGTTTAGTGAAGAAGCAACTTACAGAATGGGGAAAATATCTATGACATATACATTTGACATAAGGTTAAGACATAGAATATACAAAGAACTCAAAAAGCTAAACATGGAATAGATAATCCAATTAAAAATTTGGGCAAGGACCTGAAGAAAGAGTTCTCTAGATAAAAAGCATATGGCTAAGATATACTTCAAAATGTTCAATATCTTTAGTGATCATACACTTGTAAACAAAGCACTTTGAGATTTCGTCTTATCCCATGCAGAAGGGCTAATATCCAAAAGACTAACACGGACCGATGTTAGGATATGGAGAAAAGAAAACACTTATCTGCTGCTGGTGCAAGTGCAAATTGGTGCAACCACCCTGGAAATTAGTGCAGGGATTCCTCAAAAAGCTAGAAATTGGTGTACCACATGATCCAGCCATACCACTCTTCAGTATATGCCCAAAAGTCTCTATTTCCTACTGTAGAAATATCTGTCCACTCATTTTTATTACTGCCATTTTCAGAATAGCCAGGAATTGGAAAAAAACCTAGATGTTGATCAACTGATAAATGGATAATGAAGATGTGGCATAGATACACAATTAAATATTATACAGGTCTTCAAAAGTGAAAGTGTGAAATTCACAGGTAAATAGATCATACTGGAAACAATCATCCTGTCTAGATAAACAGTCCCGGAAAGACAAAAGTCTCATATTCTTTCTCATAGCTAGGGTAGCTTTGAAATCTTTGATATGCCTGTTTCAACTTGAAAATTCAGATTGGTCAGAAATCTAATAAATAATCATGGGGGAATTCATAGGAGGGTAGATAGAATTCAGTGCTATAGAAACGGAAAGAGGAATAATGGATTAGGAAGTGTTAAATGGGTTGGAGTACGGAAGGGTAGGGCAAAGGATGGAGTTTAGGGTGGAATAACTAATACTAAAGGTCTTTAGAAAAAATATATGGAAACCTACAACTAAAGAAGCTTCTTAAACTGTGTACATATGCATTATAAAAATAGATTAAAAAGAGTTAAGTTATAAGAGGAGGACCTTGCCTCTACTAGATACCATAGGCTAGCAAGGTAAAAACCAAGATCAGGAATGGACTACCTTTTTTGAAGCTATTGACCAGGGGTGCCATAGATCCTCAAATCCCCAAACAATACTGGCCATTGCCCCTGCTCTTGGTTACTCTCCAGAACTTCACAATAAGATCCTATTGCTTAAGACACTACATACATGAACTGTAGAAAAAATAAGAAGAAATTCATCTGGTGCAGAATTCAAAGTATCATCTCTACTGGCTATTTAACATAGTGCTGGAAGATGGTATGCATTCTGCCTGAAGAGAAAATTAATCATAAACCCTTCCCAGCTATGTATCTCCACTACGGCAAAAGCTGGCCTGGAAAATTGTGCCCACTCATACAAAAGTGCACAGATATTATGGGAGTAGCCAATAACTTTCTAATTGTATTCAACTTCAGCTTGGTAAATGGAGCCCATACCTGATGTTAATATCAGGATTAGGAAACTGACACCTAATGGTTTATTATTAAATCCATAAGATAGTGCATCTCTCAGTTCTCACCAGAGAATCTTCTTAATACAGGAGATGGTGATGCAGAAAGCTACAACTGGCCAAAGCTAATGAGTGCTTATTCATGAATAGGACATCTACATCAAACTTCTGCCCCTCAAGGCTCAGGGATCACTGTGGTAAAGAGGGTGGAAAGATTGGAAGAGGTGGTGGAAGACCACAAGGAAACAGAGTTTTCAGACAGCTGCTCAATTACTCATATGAACACATGTCAATGGTGAAAGTATGCATAAAACCCACATATGCTCAAGCCAGATAAAACTGCAGTACAGATGTGAGGAAGTGGGTAAGAAACCCCAAGCTTACCTGAAGAACTATTGGCAATAAATGGCTGCTGGTAAATGGAGTCAGTCTTGTAGGCTAACCAAGTTCCAGTGGGTTTCATTCCAAAGAGCATTTGGGGCCATATTTCAACATATTTGGGACACACACACACACACACACACACACACACACACACACACAGGAGAGTACATAAAATTCAGCGAGAGTTAAGGAGTAGTGCAAATATGGGCAAGAACCTAAACATCAAAATGTACTGTACAAAATCTACAAAATTTCAATAAAGATAGATTAGAATTCTTTGGTAAAAATTGCAATTTCCTTTAGTTTACCCTCTAAAGGTTTTCTGCATTTTCTTAAAGGTATTAATATTATCTTAATGATTTTTCTCTTTAAAAGTCAATATTGAGATAAAGTGTAGCTTTTTCCCCCATGTCAGTTAATTTCCTCATATTTCAGTCATTTTCCTTGGTTTTCAGGTTTTTGAAGAATAATAAAAAGATCTGGATGAACACAGTAGTCTATCATTTGTTGAGCATGTAAGAGGCTTTAACATCAATTGTGGCACTGCAGTAAAAAAAAGTAGATGAATGATAAAATGGTTGAGGTATTATTCTGCTTGATAATCAACAAATGAGCCTATCACAGCATTGTGGATAATGGGAAAAACAGAAAACTTCTGTTATAGAGTATTATGCAATTTGTCACTCATAAAATAGTATGTATTGTTATTCTTGTCCCAATATATTTAGTGTAACAAAGAATTTCATTATAGAAAATCAACCCCAAATTTAGGAAATTATATTCTTTTAAAACAGTCAATTAATATGCTTGCCCTTTTCTATAAAAGGAGGCATCATCTTCATTATATCAGTATTAAGTTTACTATAGGCCTGGATTTGCTCAACAGGGAGTATTTTATTTTTTATAAGACAATTTGCTAAATAAATATTGTTTGAAGTAAATATCTGGGGAAAAGCAAGCAGACAGATATGCAGAAACTCCAAAGACCCTAAATTAAATTTTTTTCAATGATTATTCCTTGTCTTTCAACTGAGACATTTCTTATTTCACACTAGTTTTAGGAGATACTTTTGTGTTCCTAGCTATCTGAATGTCAAAATCATTGACTACTCTTTGTGTGTATGTGCTTTATGAATGTGTGCATGAGTACCTGTGTGCAGGGGCGCTTGTCTATAAGCATGTGTGTGGAGGACAGGTGATGTAGGATATTTTCCTGTTGCTCTCCACTTTAGTTTTTTGACACAGTCACATGAAGCTGGCTGTTTCTGCTAGTCTGGTGGACCAGCAAGGCCTTGGAAACTGCTTATCCCCCATCCAGTGCTGTGGTTATGGGTATATGTTATCGCACTGTGTTTCTATATGGGTGCTCGGGATCCAAACTAATGACCTCACATGTGCACAACAAACACTACCAATCAAGCCTCCTTTGGTTCATTATTCTTTCTCAAACAGCCAAACTCCTTTTTATCATTTTACCCATCAAAGTAGCATGATCACTGCAAGGCCTAACTCAAAAGTCAAAATGTAATTTAAAAAGCTTCATGAAAACCAATTTAAATTATTTTATAAATGTCTTTGGACCTCATTCTAAATATCTAGATTCTATTGCAAGTATATAAGCAAAGTTCCTCAAGTATCTAGTATAATCCTTCGCAGTTGAACTTGCTGTGTTCAAGTCTCCACACTATATCTGTGGTGCTATAAGAGCTAATCTGCTTTTCTATTTTTGAAAGTTTTCTTATATTATTTTCTTTTTTCAGGAACCTTGGCATTGCACATTGCTTCCATATAAATTTATTTGTTATCTTTTAGAATAAATTTATTTGTTATCTTTTAGTTTAGGAACTATATGTATGGCCCTTGTTTGACCTGGACTGGATTAAGAGTTCTTATTACCATATGTCAATAATTGTTAATGCTGAAAAAAATAAAAAATATTAAAAATTAAGATTTTAGAAAGTACCATTCATGACTAAATTACAGTGGAAATATTTTCAAAAATAATCATAAATCCCTATTGCTTAAATGATTTGCAAATAAATAGTATACTTTTTTGATGGAGGGTTTCCCTATAGCTCCAGATGGCCTGGAACTCTCTTTGTAGACAAGATTGTTGCCTGCCTCTGAAAGCTAAATACTGGATTAAAGCATATGCCACTACACCCAGTTAAAATAGTATACTTTAAAGATATGTGAATTTGGAACTGGAGAGATGGTGCAGTGATTAAGAGCACATGCTTCTTTAGCAGAGGACCTGAGTTGAGTTCCTAACACCCACATGAAGCTCAGAACTGCCTCTAACTCTGGCTCCAGGTAATCCAACAGCCTTTTCTGTACTACATGAGACATCTGCACTTGCATATGCACATACCTACACAAAGACACAGTTATATACACCGATTTTCTAAAAGGAAAAAAATGTGAACTAGAAATTTGTAACAGAGTTTAGACAAGGCTCTCCTACTGACTGTCAAATATGGAATAAAATATTAAATTGTTCTTATATATAAACATGTAACAAAGAACCAAATTGATCATAGCTAAAGAATTTTGGGTCTATAAAGTTAGCATTCCTCATTTATGATAAAAAGATGAACATACCATAAACTGCAATGGTATAGCTCAATTTAACTCTGTATTCCATTTACTAAAGTTCTTTCTCATGGGTAGAAGAAGTAGCTGGATATAAATTTTAAAATTATAATCTGCATGTCTTAACTCTTGATTTAATAACAGTAATTTCATTTAATATGTGACAAATTATCTGTCCTTCATACATGTTATTTAGTAATTGCATGTTTATAACCTTATTTACATACTATGGGCAAAGCATCTGATTACTTACTAAACCTGCGCATAAAAGTTTTAAATGGCATGTTAAATTACTTCTTTATTGAATTATTCTACTTTTTAAATCTACTTCATGGCTATGCAGTGAGAACATCAGTTTGTGATTGCTTATTTATGTACGTATGTATGTTATTCCCAATCTAAAACTCCTATGGTCCTGAAGCAACATGGTAAAGAAAGAAAAAAAAGGAGGAAGGAAGGAAGGAAGGAAGGAAGGAAGGAAGGAAGGAAGGAAGGAAGGAAGGAAAGAACGAAGGAAGGAAGGAGAAGGAAGGAAGGGAAGGAAGGAAGGGAAGGAGAGGGAAGGAGGGAGGGAGGGAGATGAAAGGGAAAAAATGCAAAGGAAAGGCCTAGAAAACCATATATTAAGAGAAATGCTCTGAAAAGTAATACAATGTCAACCTCCTGTCACTTGGGATTATCATACAAATTCTCCAAGTCATTTCCCATTTTTAAAATCAATTACAAAGAGAACCAAAATTATTTAGCCTCACTTATTGTCCATCAAGGAAGAAAATACATCTTATACTGAAATATTTCAAAGCAGCTTTCATCTAACGCAGTCTTACTGAACACGGTATATTGACATGACCAATAACTATGCAGATGTCATAAAATACACCACAATCTTAGGCAAAATAAAGTGAGGGGTCAACATGGAGAACGTATAATTTCTGTTGACAGGTATTGTTCAGTCTCTTCTGATGGAAAATTACCTTGTGAATATCTCACCACCCTGTATTAATACATCCTGTGTAAAACTGTCAAAATTTTCCAAAATATTGGTGAAAATATTTGTCTAGATAGCCTAAGGAGGGAAGGCAAGCACGATGACTCAGCAGATAAGAGTGCTTGACACCAAGCCTGATGGCCTGAATTCAATCCCTAAGATTCAGGTGGCATAAAGACAAAATTGACTCCTGCAAACTGTCCTCTGACCTTCACACGTAAACTGTGGCATGAACACCCTCTATTGTATAGCAATGTGGTCCAGGTTGATACATTCCACCTAGCAGGAAGCTTGCTAAAATTCAGGAAGTTCTAAGGGTAGGTTCTTCAAGATTCAAGAAGAAAACCACTCAGAATCTACAGAAAGTCTGTGGAAATAACCAGATGTACTACCTCCTCCCTTCCCAAGCTTATATAAACAATAAAGACTGCTCAGAGACTCAGACAAACCAAGATGCCTGGAAGAGGCTCAGACCAGCCGAAAGTTCTGGGAAAGACACTGAGACTAATGAACTGTAGGAGAGACCGTCTCCCACCTGTTGAACTGCAAGCAAATCACGCAGTGAACCCACAGTTCCAGCTTTCCTGAACTGTAGCTGATGATGGGATCAGCTTTCGGTGATGCAGCTTTGAGTCATTTCTGCTCCTGTACATAACCCCTCACACATTCTCTAATAAGTAGCCCCCATACACTCATTGGTTTACCAAGTTGGACTTTGGTGTAATCTTTACTTTTGTTGGCCATCATTTCCTTGTCTGAAGTGAACAGACATTTGTTTACATCTCCAGAGGAATAATGCCATAAAACACATACGTGCACTCACACAAACTAAATATGTGGAATGTAATTTAATAAAGAATTGGCTTTTTGCCTCCTTTTCTCTAAGGTTTAGCCTCCCTGGTATGCCAGAGGTTATTTGAGCCCATAAGGGGAACAACTCACTGGGGGTCTCTGAGTCTCTGAGACTGCAGCCCTGGCACCCAACAGACCCCAAGAAACATAGGATCCAGGAGCAGGTATTTGGAGCACTGCCCAATTGGACAGGTAGGAACTGGGGTCCTTTTAAGAGAAACATCAAAATTGGTGGAAGAGGAGCTTGATCACCTTCTTATAAGGGTCTTTGAGTAGATTCTCTCTAGACATTTGCTAGAGGAGGCCAGAACACTAGTGGACACTGGCAGCATCTGAGTAGTCTCTGGCCAAGGTCAATGGCCAAGAAGAGTGTGGCTCAAATTCTCTCTGGATCTCCTGCCCTAGCAGACAAACCATATAACGTATTTTATGTGAGTTTTTTAACTCACAAAGGAATGAGTACCCAGTGCCTAGCCCCTGCGCCGTTGCCACTCAGAGCCTGCCTTATCAGACCTTGCCATGCCCATATCCCTGCTAGCGTTAGCTCACACCTCTGGGGCCAGCTATCTCGCCCCACGTCCACATGGAGTCAGTCCATTCTGTCTTTGAGTTCTGCCCTTCCTGAGAGTTTTCTACATCATCACGATCTACCAGTGGCTCCTGGCTTCCATCCCAAGGAACCAGCCAATCGGGAGAAAAAGGATGAAACCAATACCCATTTTGGTTGAAAATGTGGGATATTTCTAATGGAATTTCTAGCTTGAGGGCGCTATAGAACTTTTTTCTGAACTTGTCTGTATGAAAATGTGTGAAAATGTGCACAGGGCGGGGTGGAAACTGCAAAGGCCACAGGGAGCAACACCTGCACTCCACAAATGATGGGCGTGAGGGAGTCACTCACCAGAGGGCTATCAATTGATAGGTCAGAAAACTCTCCAAAGGTCGGAGGCTAATATTAAATTAAAGGGACTAGGAATATCCATTGTCCTAAGAGGTCTTAGGAACACAGCCATGTGTTCCCACCCCCCAGATCAGAATCTGAAAAAGGACTCTGAATGTTGGTGGGGAACAGGGGGAGGACCTGCTGGGGTACTCAGACTGACCTTTCCTAGGAAGGGCCCATTTCCTTTCTGGGCCACTAGATTTATTGAAGGTTTGCTAACTGGTCTAAAATACAGGAGTCCAGATCTTAATATGTGTGTGTGTCTGAGGGTGTGGTGGGGGCATTGGGCCAAGAGCACAGGCTTGGATGTTATGGCTCCTGCAGCCCAAGAGGACTGAAAATTTACACAAGGAAAGGAAAAGCAAATTGGCCCTGAGGGTTCCAGGCTCACTCTTTCTGCACTGAGATTCTTAAATCCGACTTTCTCCGGCCTTCTAATATAGTCTGCTTCCAAGTCCTTTCAAAATGCTTTTGTTGTCTGTGGTCTTTTTTCTCTACATCACAGATGCTTAAATCAAGATTATGGTAGGTAGCTCTCTTTAACACTAAAATTCACTCCGAGATCTATCAGACTTGCCTCTTATTTGATAAAAGACAACAAACTACAAATTTTAAAAGGTCAAAAAGAGTATTTAAAATAATAAAAATAAAAGGATCTACAAAATATACTCTAAAAGGGAAAATGTTAAAAACAATAAAACACAACAAACCTAGCAACCTTCTTCTGTCTGATGTAAACCATTGGGTTCAACTGTTTTATAGAAAACAGATGTCTTTATATGCATTATGTTAGTTAATTTCCAAGTAACTGTTTAAACTCACAGAGAAGCTTGTGCTGGAGGTGAGATTGGCCCTCCCACTTCAGATTCAAGCCTACTTACCTCTAAATGTCCTGAAGATACTTCTGTAGAGTCAGCTGGCCACCTAACTCTATGACAGAGAGAGGACTATAAACATCCAAAGAGTAAAGGCATTGTAACCCTTGAAGGTGGCTAGAGATGACTATTTCCCACAGAGAGTACAATTATTAGCTCATGATATAGAAATGTCTGTATCAAGAACAACTAATGAGATGCTCTATCTTGACACAATAAAGTAAAAACAAATAGGTAATACAAACTAATGCATATATGAAAATGAGGTTTACTTAATTACTTAATAAAAGAAATAAATTAAAAAGAAAACAAGGTAAATAATAAAATGATTCTCAATACTGACGAATAGTAATCATATTAATCGATTTGAGACTTCCAGCACAAAAGTATAGGGAAGCAGGCATCATAGAGGGCTTCATTCTCAATGTAGCAGGTCTCATCAGAGCTTTCCACCAACTGATAGATGGAGAGAGTGGTGCTATAGGGCTCAACTCTGGTGTTGGACACTCTGGGTGAAGGCACCATGGCAAAGATATTCATAATGCGGTTGGGATACTCTTCAGTCTTGCTGATGAGCAGTGTGTCCATTCCAGAGACAATGCTTTTCCTAAACCAGTGGGTCAGATGGGATACTTGCAGGCAGTCATAGCTCTGGGCCTCCTTCCATAGTACACCCAGGACAGAGTTGACCATCTCCAACCCCTCTGTGTAGTGGCTTTTGACTCATTTGTTCCCTGCCCTGGACTGACCAAAAACAAAGTTATCTGATCTGAAGAACTGGTCAAAATGACCTGAGTGAACAGAGTCCATAGTCCCCGACTCTAGAGCCACCAAACTAGCTTGGGGAACATGCCACCTGTGTCTTCAGTGTAGTACTCAGAGACACAGTTTGACTGAAGGTGGGTATCTCAGTGTTAGGTACCAGTGGGGTCGATGCTGTGCTCATCACTGCTGATCCCCTCCCAGAAATGATCTGATGATCTGATTGTCAGACTAATTGGCCTGGATGTGCATGATTTCCATCATGGCTAAAGTTTACTCTATCAATATATTTAAGCTTATTCTCTCAAAGCAGAGGTTCCTTAAAGGATTGCTATCACCACTTAAAGTATGAGTGTGAAGAGCATCAAGTTGGAATATGGCTTTTCGGCCATTGAAGTTTTGCAATATTATATGTTGACTAACCTAGGCAATGGAATAATACCCAGCTTATTTTATTGCTTGTTAAGTGGATAACTGATAGCACCAAATCCCCTTTGGATAGGAAGCACTTTGTTCTGAATTATGAGAAATGTTAGAGATAAGGTGACGATCAGGAGAATTATGTGATCACACTGATTTCTTAATAATTTGGATTTTGGTTATAATTCAATCTGTTAATTTCATAGATACAAATCTATGTTCTTAAAAATTACATAATTTTATTATTTTTTCCCACAAAGCATACAAAAATGGGATTATAATTTAATGGTTAAAACACAAAACATTCCTATTGCCTTTCAAATTTTCTAGTTTCTAGAAAAATGCTCCTAGGACCCAAATAATCATTATCAGAATAATGAGTTATTTGAAGCTAAAAGTCATTTGAACCATATAATACATGTTTTTGAATGTCTGAATTATTTCACATAACAGGATAGTTTTTGTTGATCTGTATTGATTTATCTCAGAATTTTATTTTTTGTGAGCTAATTTATTTTAACTGAATAAATTCTTTAATCAGTCTTATTTGTAGATACTTGGATTGGTTATAGTTTTGGCTATTACAAGGAAAATAGATACAAATATTTTTATAAAAATCTTTTTGTGGAAGACTTTGCATTTTCATTCAGTCACTATGAAATATACTTCTGGACCATAATGCAATCATTAATGAAAAAATTTTATTACATTTACTTAAACTTTCACATATGCTCAAAAATTTGTTAAATTTAAACAAATAGCCCGTTATATATCCCTGTCTATATTAGGATCAAGACAATCACATATTCATTGATGATACTGAGAGCATTTTTAGTTTAAACAAAATAGATGATGGCAGACAATGGACTTTCAGAGAAACAAGTGTGTAGCACTTTTATCAGCATGACAGAATGTTTCACAGAAGAAACTTGAGGAAGGAGGAATTTAGGTTGGCTCACAGTTCAGAGGGAATAGTCCACCGTGGTGAGGAAAACATGGTCAAGTTCATGATGGTTGCTGGAGTGGCTGGGGCTTCCTGCATTTCAGTGGATCAGAGAGCAGAGAGATAGACCACTAAACCAGAAGCTGGGCCTACCTGTAACTCTCGAGGCATAGCCCTATTTTACTTCATCAGCCAGCTAGGCCCTATGTCTTGAAGGTCCCACAACTTCTCCAAACAGCACTAGCTGGGAACCAAGTGTTCAAACATGAGAGCCCGTGGACAACATGATACATTCAAATCATAATACAAGTATCTATTAGCAATGATATCAAGCAATTGTTTTCACATAGTATCTGCAATATACTGACAATTATAGAGAAGCTGTATGGCATTGGTCAACCTACTTTAAGGTCTTTTTTTTTTTTTTTTAATTTGAAAAATACTGACAAAGCAGGTTTACTCTACACCTGGGATTAGAATGCTACTTCTTGCTGTCAACTTTGTAAGTTGTAAACATTGCTCTGGTGAAAGTTCCTGGAAAACAACAGTCCTTTTCATAAACTATGAGGAATTCTATCAACTGACTTAATAAAAAAGGAGTGTAGGAGCAATTGGAGTTGCTTAGGAAGGTGTGTGAGATGTTCTTTTGGTATGAATAAAGTTGGCTTGATAGACTGAGTAATATTATTTGGCAATGTAAGCAGTAATAAGTCCCATTCAAACTGAGCTAATTTTGTTAATATATGGATATGTTATAAAGATAGAAACTCTCTACCATAACAAATTTATACTTAGACTCCCTGAATTACAGATGGATGTGAAAATATGTAAGCATTGAATTAAATGTTAAAATTAAAAAGAGGTCATATGAAGTGCAAAATAGTGTGTTAAAAAATAAGCTGGAGATGGAGAGATGACCCAGCAGTTAAGAGCACTGACTGCTCTTGCAGAGGACCCAGGTTCGATTCCCAGCACCCACATGGTGGCTATGAACCGTCCTTAACTCCAGTTCCAGGGGAATCTGAAACCCTCTTCTGACCTCTGCTGCATTGCACGACACGGGTGCATTCACATACTTGCAGGCAATACACGTGTACACATAAAATAAAAATAATAAATAAAATATATTAAAAAAAGTTGGAGGGTTAGAGAGGTGGCTCCAGGGCTAGGAACACTTGTTATTCTTCCAGACATCCAAGGATCAATTCCCAGCACCCGCAGCATGGCTCTGGTGCCCTCTTCTGGCCTTCCTGGGCACTATGCACATAAGAGTAAAACATATCCTGGCAATCAAAAAACTTGCATAAATAAAAATAAGTAATGGCTGGAGAGATGGCTCAACAGTAAAGAACACATGCTGCCCTTGTAGGGGACCAAGTTTGGCTCTCAGCACGCACATGGCAACTCAGAACCATCTGTAACTCCAACTGCAGGGAATCCGAGCTCCTCTTCTGCCTCTACAGGCATTGTACAATGTGGGAGCACTTACACACATTCAGGAGAAACACTCTTATGCATAAAAGAAAAATGAATAAAAATTTAAAAATGATAACCTGGGACTGGAGAGATGGCTCAGCAGTTAAGAAGACTGACTGCTCTTGCAGAGCACCTGGGTTTGATTCCCAGCATCTACATGGCGGCTAACAACCATCTGTAACTCCAGGTCCAGGGGATCCAACACCCTCTCCTGACCTCCATGGGTATTGCATGACATGGGTGCCCTGGTTACATACACATAAAATAAAAATAATAAATAAATGAATAAATAAATAAATAAATAAATAAATAAATAAATAAATAAATAAATGCTGGTTGGGCATGTGTGGTACTTTAACTTGCTCTTCAAGATAATATTTCAGTAACTACTTACACATTATTTTTAGTAGTTGCATAATGAGAATACTATGCTGAAATTTTATGAATATAGTTCATGATTAGATGAATTACATAGCTGGACTTCTATAAATAGAACAATATTTACCATAATATACTTTTGAAACAAAATTACTGCCTTTAATTCTTTTCTTATCAACAGAAACTCTTTATTTCATAAAAGATTACACACCTGCCTACACAATGATTTGAAAACAAATGACAATGACAAGTCCTGAGTAGTTCATAACATTGTAACATGAACAAAGCTATGATTCATTACTTTTAATTATAAAACACCCTTTATGCTTTTAAAGGCATAACATTTCGTTTCCAATCCTTTAATCAAATTATTTCTTATTGGAAAAGGAGTTCTACACTGTAAAAATCACCCGGCTGTCAAAGTCATGGCTTCAGCTCCATGGCTGACCTCTCAGAGATCGGAAAGCCTCATTTGCATGTGTGTGCCTTACATTTGCTTCTTTCTTCTAAGGGAGGATTGAAAACACTGTCACCGAGTGCTGCAATAATGGTTTCCAAAGCAGTTTAGATTCTTAAACTTGAAAACTTCATGGACAGGAAAATGGTTTTATACAGACACAGCTTCGATGCATCTTATTTTCTAGAAGAAAATGCCAAATTATTCCTCATTCATCAATAACTAAATACATTCTTTTATGTTTTCCAAAGCATGATCCCTGTGGACAAGGACAATTGAACATAGTTAAAAAGGAAGCAGATTTTAATTTATTTTCAGCTGGCAACCAAGAAGACGGCTTCTTCCTCTTACTTATTTTTATTTAATCTATGAGACTGATGGCTCCCTGGTGAGGAGATAATATGAATTCAGCAGTCAGGGCATTGTTTTAGCAACCCTCAAACACCATAATAAGTTAGTGCATAGAATTCCCTTGTGCTGGGCTGTAGGCGGTGTGGAGAAAAGTCTTTTACAGCCTAATGTTTGAATATGCTTCATTATTCAGATACATCAGAACCTACAAGATGATCTGAAAATACAACACATCAAGTAATATGTCCATGTCATGGCACTTTGTGAAGAATTATGAGATACGTATAATACATTTGCTCATATCAGATATCACAAAAGGAAAAGCCAGGGTTCCTTTTGTAAAACCACAAACTCATGAATGGAGAATGGTTTCTCCTGAAGGTTGAGGAGGGTCTTGACCTGCCTTTGATTTGCCCTCACTGACATCCTAATTAATTTCTGATCATTAGTACTACACTATTTTTACTGGATCATTTTTATTATTGAGCCATCATTTAATTATTATTTTTATGCTCTTTTGTCTTCAAAACAAGTTCCTATTATTCATGTATTGTGAAACTGTATGATAAAATTTCCTACTTATAAGAAAATCTAAATGCTGAGTATTGTGGCACATACCTTTAATCCCAGCACTTGGGAGGCAGGGGTAGGCAGATCTCTGTGAGCTCAAGGCCAGCCTGGTCTACTTAGTGAGTTCCAGGACAGCTGGGGCTATAGGGAGACCCTGCTTCAAAAAGACAAAAACAAACAAAAACAAAAAACCTCAGAAGATGTTATTGCTTTCCAGTTTATTTCTTTTTGTATTTATGACAATGCAAACCGTTACTGTGCAGCTAATGAAAAAACTACAGTGTGCATATAAGATTCAAAAGAAACACATTCATTTTTGATGTTTTGCAGGTATATAAGCTTTACAAATTTCATTTTTATTTTAAATTGTGTGTGTGTGTGTGTGTGTGTGTGTGTGTGTGTGTGGCTATTTGCACTTATATAGTGCTCTTAACTGATAAGCCTAGCTCCAGCCCAAGAGACATAATTTTTTATCCGTGCTTGATTGTATTAAATAAGGTTGGGGACCATAATAGAAAAGAAAATAGTGTGTTATATATTTTAAGTTATTATAAAAATATCTGAGATGAAAACAAAGGGTTTGGTCATATTATCTAAATTTTCAATAGAGATAGTGTAATAGATACTTTGCTCTTATTAAGGAAGACTTTATTAGGCCTAAAAACTTTATTAAAACAGTTGTAATTATATATGGAAAGGAACAGGATTGAATGTACTTACTACAGAACACTCTAAATTACATGAAAACCTAATTACAGGAGAATTTATTAAAGGATTTTATAATAAGCTCTATTGGATTAAGCACACTGTATAGTGCCCACTTTATATGAAGAGAACTATGTAACAACAATAAGGATAAACTCTTTTCGTCATTTACTTATTGCTTAGGAAACATAACAGAAAAAGGGACTAAGAAGAGAACCATACATGATATCTGGCAGAATTATTTCTTGATGGGCATAGGGAAGAAAAATGCTGTCCCTGTTTGTCTGAATGAGACAACTGTAATAAGACCTTGAAATTGTCTTTGGTTTTATTGTATTAACATCAGATTTCAAAGTCTAACCATTTGGGAGGGCACATGATTTTCAGTGCTTCTCACAGAGTTAGCTCTCTTCTAATGTCAGTTAAGATGATTTTTGTGACTAATAGACAAAATGCTAACATGTGGAACTGTTTAAAATCACATATTTATTGCTAGATGTTGCCTTGGCACTGAAGAGATACTCGTTTGAGTGAGCAAGTAGCTGGTTTTTGTCTCTGGCAGACAAGACAAAGGGTCTGGGCTCTAGGAGGCAGTGGAAAGGTGGGGAGGATGGTTAGGGAAGCCACAGAAGATAGGGAGAGAGTGGGAACTCAGAGCCGTGGTCTGGGCTGAGACTGGCAGTGAGGCTAAGAAAGTTGACAGGAGGGAGAGGAGCTCCTGAGAAGCTGATGACCACATGGAAGTTCAGGGCTTAAGATGGCTTCAGTTGATGGGGCAGAAGGCCTGGTTTCTTGCTGTGATTGTTGTGGGGTTGGAGTAACGATTGATGGAAGTGGAGGGCAGTGTTTGCAGGACTCCCTGCTGGGACATGAGAGGCTGCCACAGTTGACCTGGTGGAGAGTCAAGGCTTTGGACTAGGACACTTGAGGGACAGAGGGCTGAGAATGGAAGCCATGAAAGTTTAAGTGGTAGAAGACTGGAGTTTGGCCTCCAGGATTACCATGTGTATCCAGGACCACGAACTGCAGAAGGCTAACATGTTGGAGGTCTAGGACTGGCGTAGAGACACAATGTGGGGACCAGGGTTGGGGCAGCAACACTTCATGTGGTTGGGAAGCTTTGTTTGGGATCAACAGTACTCTCCAGGTGGCCACAGTTGATCAGCTGTTGGTCAGGGCTCAGAAACTCAGTGGTTGTGGGGCAGAGGGAGAGAACTCTAGTCTGTAAAAGTTGATGTGACCGGCTGAGGCTGGAGCAGCAAGGGCTTGACAGGGTGAGGCCTGGGGTTAAGGTAGCAATTTACTAAGAGGAGGGCCTGGACTCTTGAAAGAAGTTTCTGGTTTGAGGGGTGGTTTTTCAGAGCTGGGGAAGGACATAAGATGCTTGATTGAGGTACAAGTTCTAGGTGGTCATGCTTGTGTAGTGGAGGGTCTGGGAATCTGGAAGCTGTCAGTGGAAGGGCAGGGAAAGCTCTTAAAGGGACAATGGTTTCAGGGAGGAGGTCTGGGTTGGAGGGACTGTTGACAGCTGGTCCGGATCTGGCCATGTGAAGGCTGGCATAGCGAAGGGCTGAGATTGGGACAGTGATAGTTGCAGGGTGGAGGGTCGGAATTCAAGGAGCAGATGATTAATGGGCTCTGACTCCTGGGTTGGGTTGGTGATGGTTGAGGTAAGCTAGGGTTGACCTGAGCATGGATCTGACTGAGGAAGGGTTGAACTGGGGAAGATGATTAATTGGAGACCCTGAACTCTGGGCTTCACTGCTTGAAGGGGTGTAGGATGAGGGTAAGGAAACCATGGTGATCGGAAAATGTGAAGTGGGCATTGGCCTGGTTACACAGCTGCTGTGCAGTCCCAGGTGTTCCACAGCCTGAGTGAGTTCCCTTATGGCTGCTGTGGTAACATCTGGAAGAAGAGCTATAGCAGCACTTTAGTTTGGAAAACCTTCACTACAGCTATGGGATGGAAACGGAAAACCAGATGAATATTTCTGAAGTGAATCTTTTGATGAACTGAAACATTTAAACATCGTTGAATTATTAATGGAATCACTCTGACCCTGAACTTTGCAATGGAATTTTAAGGAGGAGGCGTTTTGAGTAATGTAACTACAAAAAAGGGTCAAGGACACACAGTATTTGGTGAAAAGTTTTTCTCCCACTGATGACTAGTTGATGCAGGCCATTAAAAAATGTCACAGGAAAAGTGATGGTGATGAGATGCTCCTGCATTCTTATCTGAAAACAGCCAGTGTATTCCTGGATGCAAGCAAACCATCAAGCTGGAAAACTTTGGGTTAGCTCTTTGTAGAAGAGTAATACAAATTTGTATCCATAATATAAATTTTGCAAAAACAAAACAAAAACAAACCCAAGAAAACCATTTCTCATATTGCATGTCTCAACAAATAAACTCAATGTCCTATACTGAGAACTCAAACTCCTTGTCTTGAATGAATGTGGAGGTACAGGTAATGTTAGGAAAAGAATATTTACCTAATAGGAATACTTGCTGAAAAGCTTTACATTGATGGAGTGGTGCGCCTGCATATGTCCTGTCTAGTGTTAAAATGAAAGTCTGATAAAGAGGAGAAACTGTGTGCCCTGGCAGAGGGACCAAGGTGTCACATAGCCTATCAATTCAAATGCGTCATCAGTGACACATCGATAAATCCTGTTTATTCCTACAGAGATTTCAAGCAGTACCTGACCTTACCATGGGTATAGAGTTTGGTGCTTAAATGATAACAATCCACAGAAAACCAAAACTCCAAATATAGCATATAGCAACAGGACAGGGGTTTTCTTGTACCACAAGGTCATATTACAGATGATCAGTGGGGATTTTACCAGTATATGACATAACAAGAAGAAATACATTCAATCACTGACACCTTGGATACAACACACCTGCCAGCATTTCAATTCCAACACTGTCACTAAGCCTATTGGAACCAAAAGTGATTTAGTTTAATCCCCAGACCAGGAAAGAGAAAAGTGATTTAGGATCTAGGAAAGAAGTTTTTTAAAAAGGAGGGGAAGCTTTTGTATAAACACACACACACTCACACTCACCCTAAAACCAAAAACAAAGAGAAAACCAGAAAAAAAACATGAATTTCTAGGAAACTGCTGCCAAGACAAAAAATTCAAGAAGTCTGACAACGATGAGATAAATCACATCAAAGTGGCCCTTAGCACACTCCTACTCATGCGATACACACAGACCACCAGGAAGACAAGGAGCAGGCAGAGTGTGGACCTTTTACTTGTTTGAACTCTAATACACTTAAAGAACGACCAGCCTCAATAAAGATTCCTCAGTCTGTGTCCAGTTCCTCCTGTAAGTCCAGAGGAGGCTGCCTGTAACTGTTTCTCCATCCAGCTGCTCAGTGGAGCTCTGAACTATATTCCCCTCTCTCATTATGCTCAGCTGATACATGAGGCTATTTGAAATGCGTTTATGCCACAGGAGACTTAAATCCTTCAAATTTTTGTAGAACTTTGAATACAATCTTAATGCTTACCTTAAAAATGCAATTTTTCTCAGGTTAATTTGCATTTTATTTATGGAAACATCGATGTAATTATTTCTGTTGAAGCCTTGTGCCCTTAACTACCGCCAGAATCGTATTAAACATGTTTAATATTTTAGAAATATCCTCAAGTAGTTTGTCAAATTTTAAAGCTATAAGGAAAATTGAAAGGGTTTATTTGCTGTTTATTCCTAATTCTTGTAAGACCCCATCAAAAAGAATAATATATTTAAATACATACTATTAAATGCCATGTTTGTATTGACCTGTGTTACTGTCAAAGTCTACTTTTCTTAAGACCCCTAAAATTACTATAAAAGGATGTTTTCTTTTATATGTGTTGTTGGACAAGCACAATATAATAAGTGATATGGTCAGAGGTAGTCTTAATGGCCTTTGCTTCATTTTTAATGTCAAAGAATCCTTAAACATTAAAACTTTGTGTTATTTATCTTTTGTATATATAATTTAAAATATTTGTTTATAACTAGCCAGGCCTAAACTCTTCTTCTCTCCCTCCCTCCCTCCCTCCTTTCTTTCTTTCTTTCTTTCTTTCTTTCTTGTCAACCTTACCTTTTCAAAGAACCAACCCTTTGTTTTTACTGATTCTTTGTATGGTTTTGCTTCCATTTCATTAACTTTGGCCCTGATCTTAATGGTTTCTTTCAATATACTGACTTGGGGGTTGGCTTGTTCTTCTTTTCTTGGTTTCAGAGTGTATCTTTAAGTTGTTAAAAATTTCTCAATGTAGGCACTCAAAACTATAAACTTCTCTCTTAAAACTATGGGGTTGAG
This sequence comes from Nannospalax galili, assembly GCF_000622305.1. Classification (NCBI taxonomy): domain Eukaryota; kingdom Metazoa; phylum Chordata; class Mammalia; order Rodentia; family Spalacidae; genus Nannospalax; species Nannospalax galili. The sequence goes on from NW_008356355.1 coordinate 284,111, forward strand.
TCAGAGTCTTCCTGTATCTCTAGCTTGTGTGGAACTCACTATATAGACCAGGTTGGCCTCAGTCTCAAAGAGACCCAACTGCTTTCTTCCTGAGAGCTGGGATTAAAGGTATGCACCCCCATGCCCAGCAAGCCTAAATTATTTAATGCATTTGTATGTATTCTATAATATTTAGACTTTAAGGCTGAAAAAATATTGTTAAAAATTTCTTGGATACTGAATAATATTTTGTCACTGGTAACAAGCATATTTATCTTTTCCTGTCATGAGTCCCCCAAATGCATAATGCATATTGCTGAAGCTCATGTATATATTGACATATTTTAATGCCAGAACTTTGCCACTTGTTCTGAGTGTCCTTAAGATCTCTTCATCAAAGTGTTTGGTTTTCTTAGTTAATGCAAACAATACATAATGAATGGATAGAGGAGAAACAAAAGATGCCACATTTAAGTTACTCCAAGAAGAATCAGTGTCCACATTCTAAAGGCACATTGTAAGCACTTCCAACTGTTTTCAAACACAGCAAAGGTCTTTTATTCACATGGTTTCCAAGTATATTTTTCATGCCAGACAGTTTGTCAACCCTGATATACAGTGACTATGAAATTTATTTGTGTCAACCTGTAATGTTTAATGCATAGTAAGTGCCAGAGATGCTTTGAAGGGGATATGATATTCAATTTACCACATGTGAAGTCCCTTAAGAAATATAAAATCCTTTTGTGATTGATTCAGGGTGTTAGTTTTATCTTTTATTTTATTTTCTTCCCTTGGTCTATTATGAAAGTGTTATAGCAGCACAAAATAAAATCTTATCTATATAAATTGGAGGTTTTAAATGTTCTTGAACTTAGAAGAATAATTGTATACAAATGACCAAGGCATCTTGTTTATCGATATTCCACTGTGGTATAAATCTGTTATCCCTGAGAAAATCCAACCCTGTAACTTCCATATTCTCTGACTCAGTCTTACTGTATTTTATAGCACGTGCTTTGGCTGTTGTTTGTCCTGTTCTTTAGTTTTTCCATTAAAAAAGAATTGGCATTTCTCATATACCAAGTAGAGGCTTATTCTGCTATTCCAGGGCCCAGGATTTGAAAAACATTACAATAAAGACTGCCTGGAAATGCCATCACCCATTTTGCCTTTGATCACCACATTAGCCAGCCAGCTGACTACTGTATTCTGAATTCATTTCCATTCCTAGTTGGCTGCTTCCCAGGAAGAGAACACTGAAAGCTGACTCTGCAGCTGCTTCCCTTGGGCTGACTCTGCTCATCCCAGGACCACATTGTCCTACTTATAATTGTATACCTATTTCCTTTATTTTCCCCCAACACAGTTAAGGTCATTTCCAAATCAAGCTTAAGTTTGAAGGCTTCAGTGACATAGAAAGTATTTTACTAATAGTTCACTTTTTCTTCACTGTGGCTCAGATGTCTTTTACATATATACACTTTACTTTTGAAGTCATTTCTTGCCAAGTGGAACTGCTGGATCTCAATCTCTCCCTGTTCTTTGCTCCCCAGTTGTGTTTCAAAGATGCCTTCTTTTTGACAGATCCTCAATTGCAATTATAGTATGTACAACTGGCTCCCACGGAATCACTGGAAGCCAACAGATATAGTGTATAGGTAGGAATCAGTGCTTGCTCACTGCCAGTATTAAAAAAAATGCTTCATTTATAATATTAGGGCACACAAATCACAACACTTTTAAAATATAATTTCTTTTTATCAAGGTAAACTAATAAAGGATTTTATCTCAAGATTTATTTTGTAGATTAAAATAATGGGTGGAATATATGCACACAAACTGAAATTAATACTAATGAAAATGTGATTAGTGTATTTTTTTCAAAGTGGCAACAGGTAAGTTGTTAAAAACATTAAAAATCATCAGTCTACGTCCGTAGTTCCAGGTGCTCTAGTACTAAATTCAGGGATCTAGGTGAAAACACATTCTGATTATACGTTCAGTAAATTACCAGGATATAGAGCTATTATTTGAAAAGTTGTTTTTTTAAAAAACACAAAGATTTGAACCCATTTTTTCCATTTGGAGAAATGAAAATATGTGGTGAGACTTGTGAACAAAAATCACAGGTAATTCTTTACTAGAAGTCCAGGTGTCGTTTTACACATTTATCTTCAATTTCTTAAAAACCGCTGCAGATCTTAACGAGCCCAGACTTTCCTTTCTGAGTGGCTTATTCATTTGTAGCAAACAACCCTCTTCAAATAAATCATGGTGATCACTTGGGCAGCAGCTCTACTAACTGTTTAATTTACAAAATTGCCATTTGCTTTTTAATGAACATTTAGAAAGGGACTAGTACATGCAAAACAAACCCAAAGAGGTCATTAAATAGACCACAGGAAGGACAGGTCAGTTTTAACAGGGGTGTGGAGCCTGGCTCTGAGGAATGTCCCGGAAATCATTTCATCAGTTACAGGAAATGAATCACCAAAGGACTTAACACTTATTTTTAGTAAAATGGAGCAACATTAAAAATAAGAAACACTTACCCAGGTAAGCATGTCTTTACAAAACCATTCTAGTGTCTTCATAAAATTAAATTGTGGCAGAAAACAATATCAATATATCAAAATATTTAGTTGGTGTTTCCTTTAGTAAATGTGGGGGGAAAAATCTCTTCTTAAAACAAGAAATTTCCTTAATTATTGAAATCATTGAACTCAAATTTATTTTTAAAATACATGTGAATTGATTGTAAAAACCTGAAAGTGAACATGTTAATATATATGTATCCCAAGGGCCTGGTTCCTCCAAGAGGTGGGGCCTGCTGTGGAGAATTCACTGAGGAGAGTGAGGCATGGAGGGAGGGGTTTCGGGGTGCCATCTTGGACAGGTGCCATGACCAAAGCATGTTGTGGTAGCCAGCAGTGAGAAGGGAATGGCCCCGCATTTACCAACCTGAGGCGAGACTGTGGGTCCAGGAGGTGTGGGCAAAAGCTAGTGGTGACTATGGGCAGGCAGCGGGAGCAATCTGCAGTGGCAGGCTTGCAATCTGGAATGGCAGGCTCTGGGCTGCACACAGAGCTGGGCACCAGGGGTTTGTTCCTTTGTGAGTCACCCCCCCCACAGGATAAACTATAATAATTTCTCATAAAAGTATGTTATGTGGTTTGTCTGATAGCTCAAGAGACCCCAAGAGAGCTCAGGTGACAAAAATATAAAATTGCTATTGTCCATGGATTTTTTTCAGTTTTATTTGTATGTTGCAAATGTTAGGTTACTGTATTTTTCTAACATAGTAAACAATATAGTTTATCTAAAATTCTCTACTCCTCTCTGGCATAATTCATAACTGTATCACTTTTACTTCTATTGATGATTTCGCCACCAAAATCCAAATTAGTATTTTTTCATGTTGTTGCTGTTTTTTTTGTTGTTGTTGTTGTTGTTCTGTGTTTTGTTTTGTTTGCATGTGCTGTGGATTGAATCAGGGCTGCATGCGTTCACAAGCACATGCTGTACCACTGAACTGCTTATCTGGCATCTATATCATAGTGTGAGAAAAATTATTCCTGTGTTCAAGAAATTATAATTGGATGCCTAAGTCCTTTAAGATTCCCTAGAGCTCTAGATTAGGAATCTGGAAAAGAGTTCATGATCTTTATTTCAGTGTGGTTGATGCTGAAATGCTCACACTGTCCATATAGTACACAAAAGGACAAGCCATTCTGCATCTATGCAAAGCAAATTTAAACCTAACTTTTATGTTCCTAAAATTAAAAGTAGTCAGAAGCATGCAATATGAGAAAGTAAGGCTATGAAAATGTTCTAAACTGTAAGATTCATCTATAAAGTTAATACTGAACATTTAGCAGTCACTCAATAGTGACAAAAATCATTAAGAAAAAAATATGCATGTCTGGACATGGTGATGCTCATCTTTAATCCTAGCATTCTGGGGCAGGGGCAGGGGGATCTATCTGAGTTCCTGAGAAGCCTGATCTAACATAGACAGGGCTATATAGTCAACTTCATGTACTCTTTCTTTCTTCTTCTTTTTTATTTTAATGAGGCTTTTGCTAATCTTACATTCCTCCCTCTGAGGAATCTTTTAGGGATTAGATAAGAGCTCCCAAATAATTTTGTCATTTTGGCCTTTTGAACAGAGTATGTTGCTAAGAGGCCCAAAGACATTCTGACTTTTAGCCAAGAAACTGGCTACTTTCTTTGTTTTTTTTTTTTTTGTTGTTGTTGTTGTTGTTGTTTTAACCATAACTGCTGCCTGCTGCCTAGTAAATTCCTACCTCCTATTCTTATCACACCGTCTTCTGAAGAAGTTTCCCAAATTGCCAATAGAGAATCGGGACGCAGACTGTTCTGACTTCCCTGCAGAACAGTGATGCAGGGTGAGGTAATTAGGGTATCCCTTCAGTGGCTCTGTCTAAAAGACTCCCAAATTGTATAGCTCTTATCTGTGGGGTGAAAAGAAAGTCCTTGAATCATGAATAGGAGATGTGAAGGAGAAGTAAAGACAAGAGTAATTAGCATTATAAATTCTAGATAGGGAACTAGAAAAAAGTCAGAACAAGGCAATTTTCAAATGTTCATATGAGAGTCCACTGGAATTTCTTGACAGTAGCTTCCAAAAGGATCCCTCTATTGGGTTCTTCCTCATTTTTCTTTTGTCTTCCAAGGCTGGATTTTAGAGTGATGGATTCGGGATTTGCTTTTAGGTATTTTGATAGCTGTTGGAGTGGCTAGAATCAGTGTTAGTTCCCTCTCAAAGGCTTCTAGATAGGGGGAGAAAATAAATTTAGCCATTATTTTAAAATAATAGTGGGTTGTCTCCCTTAGCTACAGGTGGGCACTACAGTATTGCAGACCAAGATGTGAAGTCTTACATCTGAGAGGCACTTTTTGATTAGAAACAAAATCATCAATGAGAAAAAGTTGTCTAAATAACATTTTATATGGATTTAAGCCTAATATCTGGGAAGTGTAGTTCCTTGAACTCTCAAAGAAATATACTAATCACTTTACTCTTTGATTATACTTCACGTTTGGGTGTTTTAAGACCATACAGTTGGCCTACGTAAATAAATTTATTTTTACACTTAAGATTGTTTGAGAATCTGTTCCTCAGGGGTCAAATGGGCTTGGGAGAAGCCCCTGGCTCCTTTCTTTTACCAGTTCAGTCTATGTGAAGAACAGTCAAAGGTCCTGCTCCACCGTGGCTGGCTTCACTTGGAAGCATGGAGGAAATGTTTCCTCTGAATTTGCTCACCTCTTTGTAGACTGGACACTATTTGTAGTTCAAGTCCATCTGGTGGGTCTCTATGGCTTCCCTCAACAAGAGGACAGGTGACTCACCACAGTTACAGGACATTTTGAGAGATGTTCCATAGTCCCCAGACAGGGCTACGTAGTCTTAAACAACAGCAGCAGTCCCAAAATAAACAAAAAACTGGAGCTGGAGAGATGACTCAGTGATTAAGTGTACTGGCTTCTCTTGCAGAGATGGGTTCAATTCTCATCACCCACTGGTGGCTAACAACCATCTGTAACTCCAGTTACAAGGGATCCAATGCCCCATTTTGGCCTCCATTGGCATTGCATATAGTTACATACATGTGGGCAAAATGCTCATACATGTAAAATATGAATAAATAAATAAATGAATAACTATGCATGCACACATCTTTAAGCTCAGTTCCCCTACAAGCGGACACTGAAACATGGAATTGTGTGCGTTTTGCTATTTGAAGCTAATTTCATGAAACACTGGTGGTTGAACTTGAAGTGAGATTAGACTATAGAAGTCAACATAAGGCACATGTTAAGACACAGCACTGAAAAGTCTAAATTAAAGTACTCCAAGAGGTTTTATTGTGAATATTTTAAGGTTTTCTTTTTTCACCTATGGCCAAATAATTGTGAATATTATTTTGTCTGTTTTCATTTATGTAGTTACAAAAGAATAAGAATGGTTGTCTTTCCTAGAGAAAACACAAATTTTATAAGAGCTGTTAGGTATCTAGTTTAAGTTCCTGCTTGCTCTTATAAAATTTTAGTAAATATTTATGATTGTTAACATCTTCTGTTACACTGGGTATCTACAGGCTAGGGAGATGACTCACTAGGTAACAGTGATTGCTCTATAAGCATGAGTAGCTGAGTTTGAATCCCTAGAACTCACAGAAAAAGCAAACCATTGCTCGACATGCCAGTTAAACCAGCATTGGGGACAGAAACAGGGAGATACCCAGATAATCTTTGGTCAGCCTGGCTAAGCAGGCAAGTTCCCAGTTCAGTAAGAAACCCTGTCTCTATGCAATAAGTTGGAGAGATGTAGAGGGAAGCATCTATCGTCCTGCTCTGTCTTGCACATACACACATATGGACATGTGTACTGGTATATTCATGTGGATATACCACATGGAAGCAACACACATACACACACACACACACACACACACACACACAGGAAATGCAACCACATACAGCAGAGGAAGAGTTGGGGTTTTAGACTATCCTTTACAGTACTTAAGAAAACCTGCTAGAATCTATTGTGTTTTAAAAAACATACCTAACATCAATGTCAGAATTATGAAATTCAGTGGGGAGGGGGTGGCTATGGGAGACTGCCAGTGGGGGAGGAGGTATAAAGATGATTAAGAAGTTCCATATGTAATACACATAAATTCAATTAAAATAAATTAAAAAAATATTTTGCTCAAGTGTTGTCCTTCTAAAGAATATAGTTCCAAGAGAAATTTGGGCCATTTATCACTAGCAATAACCAAGAAAATCTCATGATGTTTAGGTTGCCTGATCTCCTTAGGCTCATCAGAATCCACATCCTTAAGTATTTGTTACCCACAATTATTCACTTACTGCCCTGTACATCCTCAGATACAATTCCACATCTTGCTGAGCTACTACTCTCTCAGGAAAATCCTTCTTTTATACCAAGTATGTGTCCATTTTATAACCCTTCAGTTCCTCTCTGGATAGTCACTTAATCTTTTCCTCTTAGGAATCTAGATATTCCCTGAAGGCATTTCTTGTCCATCCAAATATCTCTAAGAATGAATTTGATGTCTTTTTCTAGGTCCAGTTCACACCATTCTCAGCCCACTTCAGTACTCTCAGTTCTTTTGAAGAACATTAGAATGTTAATAAATTAATTATAAAAAACCACCAACTGTGGCTGAAGATGGGCTGTATCAACAGCACAGTGAGGAATACATGGACCCACGGAGACTCAGTTACTGCAGTTAAGACAATACAATTATAAGCAATGTAACATAAAATATTCTAAAGAAGCCAGCCAGAAAAAAGTTTATCAACAAATGTGAGTTTATCCACATTATTAGGAAAGACTGAAGAATAACAAAACAAACCTAAAACTGAAAAATGAAGTGAGAATAAGCTACATGAAACACATGTATGAACTGGTGGATTATCCATTGAAGAATTCCAAATTTCTTAGCTTGGGAAAAGGACTGCATGAAAATTCTCCTCAGAATGTTGACCAGAGGTAAATGAAATATAAAATACATCGGGGAACTTATTGAATCTGGAAGTCAGGAAAAACTGAGTCTAAAATAACTTGATTCAGAAAGAAAAGATACCTTTCTTTAAACCAAGTACTCTGGAGGCATATGCAGCTGGTTCTCTGTGAGTTCCAGGCCAGCTGGGGCTACTGGAGATGCTATCTCAAAAAAGCAACAAATAGAATTGAAAATAAAAATATGATAATTCTTTCATTGGAAAACCTGGTTCAATATTTCTACCTACATACTACATTTCATTGTTTATAAATAGCCATAACTGCTAAAATTTCATGAGAAATTAAAGACTATAATTTTCCCTTAACATATTTCAACAAAATTAAAGTTATTCAGAAAGATTTGTAGAAGCCTCAGTTTCTGTGGGTAATAATAAAATTCTTAGAACTTCAAGAAAACATGCATACACAGTGGAAAATGCATTATTTGTTAAAACACTCCCTTTTGTATTATAAATTATCTTAGAACTTTGTAAAAATCTATTGATTGTGATTGAAGATTACTTTATGTCTTTCGGTTCATGTCATTCTTTTTCCTCACCAGAGTTTCGCAGGATTTTACTTCCTTGATGTAGTTCTATCTTTTGTTCTGCAACAATGATGAGCTTCGTAGTCACAAGCACGTGTGTATATGTCTCTCTGTTCATGTGTAAGTGTGAAAGTTTTGGTGTCTTAAAACGTATTCCCTATTATTTCCTATACAAGATCATTTCATATGAGACCAAAAGCAATTTAAATCATACTTCTCTTTCTTTTTAGTGCTTCATTATACTGGATAAAATATTTATTTCCATACAATATAAGAATGTCTTAAGGGGATATTCAAAATGTTTTCTGAATCTTGAGAGAAAATATAATTTCACCATTAAGTATGATATAATGTATAAAACTTTTATAGCTACTTTTGCCAGATATAGGAAACCCTCATAACTTTTGAAAGTAACCTTTTCCCACAAATTCCCAATGTAAAAAAATAAAAATAAGAGGTATGGTGATCTCTGTATGATTGGATTGTGAGCGAAAAAAAAAGTTTTTGTTATTCTTTAAGGAGTACAACTTCCAAGAATCACTCCAGCACATTTTTCCTAGAAATGTCTCAGCATATTGTTGACAACTACTTTAGAGTCACTCTCTGGTTTGGGACCACTTCGGTTTGAAGACACAAAAGGTGACACCTGTCCATAGGCTAATGACTCTGCGCTTGAACTAGGCACCCCTTGGAGATTATTATTACCTTGGTATTTGATGGCCTTATTTTTTGCTTTATCGTAAATGTAGTTTCATTTGTTGGTAGCTGGCAGATAGCTGCCAGTGGTTGCTATGGTGATAGGCTTCCATCCTCTTGTTCAGTTCTGAAAGAAGACAAAGAGAAAGAGAAATGAAAGACAGGAAAGGAGGAAAGAGGGAGGACAGGAAGAATGTATGAAGAAAGGAAGCGAGACTAAGTAGAACGTGAAAGACATAGAGCCATAAAGACATAAAGATGTCTCTTTAGAGGACACCTTTACTGCTGAATACATTTTGAATGTGCCACAATTTGTTAACAGGTACAAATAGGCAGAAGAGTGGGCCAAAAATAGATATTTCTCATCCATGGCTTTTAATCTCCCAGGCAGGCAAGGGCAATGATGTGCATCTTTCAGGCTGAATGAATGAAGGATCTTAATTGAACTTGGAAATAGTTTGGAGGAAGAACAAATAAAACATGGCTTGAAGAATTTTTGGTAAGTAAATGTAAGTATAAATCTGCTAAATTGTAAATTTCTTTGAATTGTTCTGATGTTCTGATAAAAGTTTTCAAACTAATTCCTACTATTTTATTGATTTGTTTTTCATGACTATTCTGACCTAGAATTTTGTCCATTTCAATTTTTATATCAATACCACAGGTGACTTGTTGAAAATAGTTACTATGAGTAATGTGGTGTGGAACATGATAAGATTTCTGAAACTGCTCAATTCTATCAAGACTTGTGCCTTAAGGCTAAAGTCAAAAACCTGAAATTTGATAGGTATCAGTACAGGGCAGGAAGTCTTAATGTGATGTGACCTCCATGGTCCTGCCTTCTAGGAGAATTATAATTGCCACAGAAGTGTCTATTTGTACTAGAATTGAAAGTGTGTTTAGTATCTAAAGTGCAGGCATGGGGGAATGCATTCATTAAAAGGCTAAATTGAGGGAGTCAACCAAGGAATTTTAAGCCAAAGATTAAAGATACGTTTTTTTTTTTTAATGAAACACAATTTATATACAGAAATTAAGAATAAGTAAATCTGAAAGCCCAAGAATATGTGTCATCTTGACCAGATCTGTGCATGGATTCCCTCTACCAAAGGTGAGGAATGTTTCTTGTCAGAATTCCATTTTCTGTTCCCTAGTCAATTAACAACAGGAAGGATTTTATCACAGTTAAGTATGGGCCAGCTGGATTCCAGTCAGATTGGTGTGAAACAGCTAGAGAACAGCACACAAAGAAGTGGTGTCAGTTAGCGGCGATTGTTTCAATGAGTAGTTTGGCAAAAGCCGGATGAGCAAGTGGCCGATAGTCACAAGAAAATCATTTTAAAAGCTTTCTTTGTGAGCTGTCCCTTTAGTACACAGGTAAATCTCAAATCTTTTGTGACAAGATATCTGTGTTTTAGACTGAAAAAGGAAATAATTCTCAGTTTTTCAGCATGAATTCTAATTACCGTGGCTGTGGAACAGGTAGCTCTCAGACATTCTGCATTCCTACAATACGATAGCCAGCAAACACAGGGCTTTGCTTTACCATGAGGTTCCCTTCTTGTTGGAGCAGGTTGAGATCCGTCACTGTTGACCTCTTCCATCAAGGCTGCTCCATCCTGTATCTCTTCTCTTCTGAATACTTTAAAGAATAAACTCTCTTGTGCTTTTCCAAGTGAAAAGAACTGTTAAACAATCTCATATTTTTGTAGTAAATAATTTCAAATGATTGGTTGCCTGCAATTTTGAATTTTGCTAAACTTCCATTACTCCAACCATTGTTTTTAATGAGGGACAGTTTCTTGAATGTCATAGATCAGAAATTGGGAAATTTTTTATTTTTAATTGACACGTCAGAATTGCACATACATGAGGGCTGGAGAGATGGCCCTGTGGTTAAAAATACTGGCTGCCCTTGGAGAGGAACTTGGTTTTGTTCCTAACACCCACAATCTAAGTAACTCTAGTTTCAGGGGATCTAATGCATTCTTTTGACCTCTGAGAGCATTGCATGACATGGGTGCACTTAAATAGATTCAGGCTATACACTCAAACATAAAATAAAAACAATAAATAAAATGCTTTTTATAATTGCACATATATACCTTAGATATTTTCTAATTTCTAGGTAGGAAATAATATTAGTCTCATTAGCTTTATGTTTTAAGGTTTGTTTAGTACATTTAAAAATTGATTTTCTTCTTTTCTTGAGTTGCTGACTATATAAGTACATGAAGAAAATAAGAAAAGAAAATAGAAGAAAAAAGAAAAGAAGAAAGCTGAATGTTATGAAATAGACCCGGCTTCTTTGCCAGCTATAGGCTTAATTTATCTCATCCAAATGACCTATTTCAATAGTTTAAAAATTATGCAAAATGACTATATACCATGTACATTAAAGATTACAATCTAAATCTGCCAAAAATTAACCATATATTTATGACTTAATTTTCTACATAATAACACACTTTATGAAGTATATAGTTTATTATAGTCATGAGATACATACAAATAAACTTTTGGTTTCTTTTTTCGGTCAAGAGAACCTCTCATCATCAGTAATTACAGCTGGCATTGAAGAAATGACCGAAAATGTATAATTATTCCATGCTGAATCTAGAATTAATTAATATTCAGTTTGCAAAAAAAAAAAACCCTAAGTGCATCTGAAGAAAATAAATACATCTTATAGGGGGAAAATAACTGAAAGTTCAGGCTAACTCAGCCTTGCTAAGGGTGTCCACTGAAGTGGAAGATCATTGGCTGAGAGAGAAGCAGGTTGTGAGAGACAAGGAACGTTAAAGAAACAACTCAGACAGTGTTTCTCCCTTGATTGCCTGAGTGCTCAGACTCTTGAATTCTGAAGATGGGGAAATGAATTTCTGAAATTTCAGGGTTTAATTATTTGTTTATTCTTTTATTTTTACAAGCAAATCCTTCTCAACATCGTAGAGAGGTCTGTTTGTGAGGGTCAATAATATATCTAGAGCTTTACTGCTGGCTCTTGGTCTTTATGAGGCACTGTTGATAGAATCTTAACAATACCTGCTGATTTGATAGCTTTTGATGTTTTTACTGTCTACTCCCAAAATTTCTTCTTTACCAATTAAATGATAATTAATTATTGATCCTCAGAGATAAAGGAAGAATGAGACGATAACATCTTGAAGCTCCCAATCCAGATGAGTTGTTAGGAAATAAAAAATAAAACTATTCTTGCCATTCAGAATTCTACTTCCTAAAGATAGTAGGAAATCACTCATCTCACCCTCTCCACAAAGGTGATAAGAAAGCTCTTTATATTCAAGTAAGTCAAAATGCAGTGTGCAGTGAAGGCATTCTGCTAAAAGCTTTCATGGACAGAAACAGATCTCATCCTTTATAACTTGGTAGATATAACACATTGCATGCATCTTCTCAAGAAAAACAAGTTCTCATGAAGAGGACTTGTTGGCACTGTTAGCCATAGAGTTCATCCTTACTTTACCTGGAAATTCTGCTGCCCAGTCATTCTGATAATTGGCTCTTTCCCCTAAGAGAACCCAACTTCTCTCATCTCCATGTCAGAAATGGTGTGCAGCTTTCTGCATCACCACTGACCTTAAGTTTCAAGCTTCAGAAAACTGGGAACAGAATTATTAGCTTCCACAACTTTACATTTCAAAGAGATGGCTGCTCAGATAGGCTTACTGGGTCACAAAGCTGACACAATACCTATCTTCTTTTGAAAAGGATATATATATATATATATCTTCCTAGCATCAAATCTTTAAGAAAAGGGAGACAGACATTTCTTTTCCTCTTATTTGTAGCCCAAAATGCATTCCTGGCAGAAAATGTGGTGTGGTATTGGAAGTGGGATGAGCTGGCCAGTCCAGTTTGCCCATCCAGGTGTCCAGCTGGCTCCTCTCAGTTCCTGTCACATACTCATGTTGGGCAAAGGTGCTAAAATACTAGAATGAAAACTCCTTTCTGGCACTTTTGGCCTCCAGTAAGGATATTCCAAGAAGTACTGCTTTGAAGTTTCTGTCTGCTTTTCTAATTATTCTGAAAATGAAAAGATAAAAGTGTCCATCTCTTAGGTACTGACCTCAGCTTTAGGTCTAAATAGGAGAAGAATTGGGATGGTTAGGGCAAGATATATGCATAATTAAGCAGACATGGTCAAAGCATGTTCTGGTTGTCTCATTTGTGGTGGTGTGAGGTGGTTCAATAAAACATTGCTTTTGCTCAGTTAAAAAGAACTGCACATTTGTTACAAGGAAACCAGAAAAAAACACGGTTTTTGTGCAAGTCAGCTAAAATTATGACCCTTCCCAAACAAATTACTAAGAGATGTTGTTATCAAACCTGAGGTCATAGTCTGTACCCCAAAAAGTCAAGTCTGGCCACCTGTTCTTGAGACTCCAATTAAAGCAGCCAAATTAATAGTAAAGAAAAAAGCAGAAAAAGGAATTTCTTCAACCTGGCCACATTGAGAAGAGGACAAAGAGACCCAGTGATATCCTCCAGTCCATCTTCAGGGTCCTGAAGTGAGATTCAAAGTTACTTTAAAAAATATTTTATTTATTTCTTTTAATTATGTGTATGAATGTATTGCCTGCACATGTGTAAGTGTTGAGCAATGCCCACGGATGTCAGAGGAGGGTGTCAGATTCCCTGGAACTGGAGTTACAGTTTGTTAGCAGCCATATGGGTGATGAGACTCAAGCTTGGGCCCTTTGAGCAGCCAGTGCTCTTAACTGCTTGCCATTTCTGCAGCTCTGCAAGATCAAAATTTAAATAGTCAGGGATATGCACATCTAAGCAGTTCCAGTCAAGGTGTACTACAGCTGTCCACTGACCCATCATTGTCTGGGCTTCTACTTCACAAAGTCTGACAAGTTGTAACTCTTTTAGGGAGTCACGTTCCTTTTCTGGCTGCTGCCTTTTTCTTTTGTCAACAGGAGATTGCTGGAGAAATTCTCGTTATCTGGGATCAATTGTTTCAAGAGTCTGATAGAGAGACAGAAGCAGAGGAAAGAGTAGCAGCTTTCAGTGGAAGAAAGGGAAGAATGCTTTGTAAGGTGTAAGGCAAGCCGGGAAAGACCTGGAGGCCCTGATCCTTGATTTTTCGCAATGCACTTCATGTGGGAATCCTCAAAGGGAAGTCCTAAGCTTCATTTTTTCATACAGATTTAACACCGCATGTAAAAGGTTGTACAGAGGTAGTGTCCACCAGATAGGTAAGCAGAGCATGGGTGACCCAAGAGCCAAGATGTGTGACTCATCTATGCAGAAGTAGGTAACCACATGTTGACATCATTGCTTTATCTATAACCTTGAGGTTAATAATAAATTGGCTTAGGATTCCTGTTTAGGGAAAGGCCAGAAGTGGAACATCTGCCACCCTGCTTCTTGTTTCTCTAACTCTTTACTGGCCTCCACTGGCTTGGGCATCTTTTAAAACCTGGGTATTGGGCTGGAGAGATGGTTCAGCAGTTAAGAACACTGGCTGTTCTTGCAGAAGACCCAGGTTTGAATCCCAGCACCCACATGGCCACTAACAACTGTCCATAACTCCAGTCCCAGGGGATCCAACAGTCTGTTCTGTCCTCTGTAGGCATTGCATGCCATGGGTGCACTTACCTACATGCAGACAATACACGTATACACACACAAAAATAAAATATATTAAAAAAACCTGGGTATCTGTATTCTTTTTGAGATATGAATATATGTAGATTGGCTTTTTTGGGCTTTGATAGGAAGAATCACTTATTGATGACTGAGTTTGCATTCTATGCCTTTTTCATGAAAATCCGTAGAAGATTCTAGTCAATGGTGGTTCAGGATCTGGGGACAAGTGTCCAATATTCCCTTAGGCACTCACAAATTACAAGCTTGGTAATATGTCCTACATTTAATACCAGGTCATACACAGGCAATGACAGAAGCCAGTTGATTCTTTGAGTTGTGGTTTTTTGAGTGTGACACATACTTCTTTACTATGAGCTTTACACTTGTTGAGGAGGACCAGGAGAAACTGGATGCTTTGTTTTTGTTTCTCTCTTTATAGGCTTTTATTTTTAAGACTTAGAATTAAAAGTTCATGCTAGGGTGTGTTGAGCTATCAATTGTTTTTATACTTTTTGTGTGTTCACCAGTGCATATTTTCAAAGTGAAACAATTTTCTTGAATGTTCCTTTCTGAATCCTTTATAACATAACTATAGGAGGACAGATGACATGTCTTCTTATCTTGTGGAGATAATATGATAAATGATTAACCAGTCTTTTCCTACAACTTTACAATAATTTTGCTGCACAGCTTTTATTTTTTCTTATTACTCGTACAGATAGCTTAAACTTAGGATGCATTTTCCTGTTGATCATCTTCACAGGAAAAGGCTGAACTTACCCAGCCCTGAGCTAATGAGTTGCGCACGCTGGCAAGTTGCTTCAGGCATCGTGGAAGAGGCGAATGCATTTCCTATTACTTGAATTTCCTGGTTCTGTAGTCATAGCAGTCCCAGCAGAGGAATGCGATCTGAACAGAGATAGCCAGGTCACTGTCCTTTGACATCACAGTGGAGAAGGAATTCCTAATGCAACAACAGTGGATACTGGGTGGGATGGCACTCTGCTTCCCTAAGGCATCCTCCCGCATTTGAAGTTGCTAATAATAATGTTGTTTTGTGCATCCATCTAAACCTGATTAGGAAAGGAGTAAAACGTGTAGAAGCCTTTGCCCTGTGATACTTTTCCTAAAGGAATTGGTTCTAATCCTAACTACCTCTGAACTGTCCTCCATTCTGCCCATCTTTTCGGATTAGGCCGAATTAATGTTTATGTCAAGATGTTTTTTGATTCACACAGGAGAAACAAGATAGTCTTTCATAGACCAAAAAGTCTTCACACTTCCTTAATTAAGATCAGTTTATAACATAAACACAGCTTAAATGTTTTGACTAATCTAGCCAGAGGTTGCTACTCATCTCTGTTCAAACAAATGAAGATGTTTCCTAACTTAATATTCAGTTAGGATCCCAGTAGAACTGATAGAAGGGAAGAGATGAACACTTTTTGAATAAATCGTAACTAAAATGAGAAATCTTCTAAAATAATTGGGAATTATTTTCTTTGAAATTTTTCTTTTAGCATTACTTTGTACCAGGAAATACACATAAGTGTAATAATGTTAGTAGATGTAAAAGACAGAAAGTAATTTCAACTTCCTGCTAATTAAATCACATTAATGTTCAGCTGTCAACTAATTAATCTGTGGGGCAGAGGTTAGACCATAGAGGAAGGATAGGGTAACCACCAGCTACAAGGCAAAGCAAGCTCCTGTTGCAGTGAGCTCTTCAGCAGGCTACAGGTGTGACCTACTGGTGTTTGCTTAATAAATCTGAAGAATAACTGACAATTGTTATTTTGCCTATTAATTTGTTTATTAAAACCAAATTGTCACTTTCTGTTCATGGTATTTTTCTATTATGAATCTCCTGTGTGAGTCCTTTACAAATTTTTTCTTTCTACATTATTTTTTACTGATGTATAGAATTCTTAAAAATTGGTATCCCTTATGTGGATTGCAAATATATTTTAGACCATTGCTTGTCCATTAAAATTTTTTATAGTTTCTTTTACAAATGTTTCACATTTTGTTGTAGCTGAATATATCTAATTGCTTCTAGCTCTTCATTAGTAAGGGATTTTCAGTCACAAGGACATAAATCTCTTCTCCTAAAGTTTTCTTATAATTAGTGCAAATTTTTGTTTTGTACATTTAACTGTTTGATGAAATTGGAGGTTTGTGTGTACATGTGGTCTCTCTCTCTCTCTCTCTCTCTCTCTCTCTCTCTGTGTGTGTGTGTGTTTGTGTGTACATGTGGTCTCTCTGTGTGTGTGTGTGTGTGTGTGTGTGTGTGTGTGTGTTTGTGTATGCAGGAAATAACAACCTATTTTTATTGTTTTTCACCTAAGGAAAACCAATTCCTTAAAACATAATATGAACTAAAGATGTAACTAAGTGGCAGAGAACCTGCCTAGTGTTCTCAAGGCTCTGAGCTAAATCCTCTCCCATATATACGTATGTGTATGTTTTCTCACAAATGATGCTAACCTATTCTTCAGCTTGTATTCACAGACATAAAGGCCCATGTCAGAATTTGACCAGATATGAATGGTGAAGGATTTTTTTAAGTCGAACTGGTAGAATCCTTGCTTAAACTAACTGGACCAAGAACAGAGCTCACAGGTTGGGCCCAGTTAATAAAAAGCTCAGTGAAGTATGATTCAGTTTTAGCCAAGGAGAGATTATTCATCACTAACTCTAATGAAGATATTAAGGCTTGGAAATTAGTGCATCCTTCACAGTATTGACTCTTGCCATCTATAAACATTTCTTATGAGATATGATGGTTAATACTTATTGTCAATTTGATTAGATTGAAAACAACCCTTACAATTCATAAAGCATAACTCCAGGTATATTTGTGAAGGCTTTTCCAGAGAGTATTAAGGAGGGAAAACCTTACGTGGAAAAGGAGGGCAACATGGTCCAGGGTGGAGACCAGTTGAAATAAAAATGGAAGCCAGAAGAAGACCTTTAGCACAGGCATACTCTCTCCCTGTTTCTGACCAGCATCCTCAGAGTTGCTCTGCCCCCTCCATCTTCCTGACACAGTGGATGGAAGCCTTTGAAAGCATGGGCCAAAGTAATCTTCCCTTAAGTTTTCTCAGATATTTTGGACACTGACAAACACAATATATTCACATTTAACTGCTTCCCTGGGCCTGAAAGACCCACTGCAGGCTTCCTTCCTACCCGCAGGCCTCTCTCCGGAGTAAGTCCATTGCACCCTCTGTGCCTTGATTCCCCCAGCCCCATTCACCATCCCATCTCCCCCACCATTCTCTCCTCCGAGTTTGGGCCCTGCCCCATTCCTTGTTTTGGGGACACAGACACCTGGAGAACCAATACTGCTACCTGATCATTTTTATCCAGACCAACTTACTTCCTTCTCTGGGCCCCAGGAGCACTGCTTCTGGGCCTGGCCCTGCACTCATAGGCCACAAGCTCTCTCAGGGGTAAGTCCATTGTGCCCTCCATGCCTGGACTCCCCCACCCTCATTCAGTAAGCCAATTAGAAATGACAAGAGAAAGCTTCACCAATAGGATGAATAAAATGGAAAACAGAGTATCAAGACTGGAAGATAAAGTGGATGAACTGTACCACTCAAGCAAAGATTATGAAAAATTTAAGAAATCACAGGAAGGGATGGAATATGCAGGAATTGCGTGATACCATAAAAAGACCAAACTTGTGAATCATAGGCATACAGGAACGTGAAGAACCCCAAGACAATGGCATGGACCAGATCTTCAACAGTATTGTAAAAATTTCCCAAAATTAAAAAAAGAAAGACATGCCCATACAAATACAAGAAGCATATAGAACACCAAACAGACAGGATCAGAAAAGAAACTCTCCACAGCACATCATAGTAAAAATACTCGTACAAAACAAAGAGACAATTCTGAAAGCTGCAAAAGAGAAACAGCAAGT
>NW_008356355.1:302753-303149 GCF_000622305.1 Nannospalax galili
AAGGTACAACTGTGAAAAAGTACAGCTATATCAAGAATGTGAACAGAAATAAAAATGACAGGATTCAATACCCATCTTTCAATAATAACTTTAAATATTAATGGACTGAACTCCCCAGTCAAAAGACACAGACTATATGAATGGATTAAGAAAGCAAAACCATCTTTTTGTTGTCTGCAAGAAACCCATCTCATTTTCAAGGACAGACACTATCTCAAAGTGAAAGGATGGAAAAAAAAATATACCAAGCAACAGCACTAAGAAAAATGCAGGCGTAACAGTTCTAATATCTGACAAAATAGACTTTAAACTGAAACTAATCAGAAGAGACAAAGAAGGCCACTTCATTCTGATCAAAGGAACAATAAACCAAGAAGATATTACAATCATGAACAT
>NW_008356355.1:303173-306863 GCF_000622305.1 Nannospalax galili
TGCACCCAACTTCATAAAAACAGTACTACAGGACTTTAAGACCCAGATTAATCCCAACTCATTAATAGTAGGGAACTTCAATAACCCATTGTAACCATTAGATAGGTCAACAGGACAGAGAATTAACAGAGAGACATTTGAATTAAACAATATCATATATCAAATGGACCTAACAGACATGTACTGAATATTCCACCCAAGCACCAAATAATATACCTTCTATTCCATGCCCCATGGAAACGTCTCCAAAATTGACCATATACTGGGGCACAAAACCCCAACAAATACAAAAAGATTGCAATAATTCCATGCATTCTATCTGACCTCAATGCAATAAAGCTTACTATGAATACCTGAAGAAGCCTTAATCACCACATGAACACATGGAGATTAAACAACTCACTCCAATATGATGAATGGTCAAAAGAGAAATTAAGAAAGAAATAAACGTATTCCTGTAATTAAATGAATAGGACAATACAACACGACAAACCTCTGGGACATGCTGAAAGTGGTCCTTAGAGGGAGTTTATAGCTCTAAGTGCCTACATCAAAAAATCGGAAAGAACACAAATAAATGACTTAACATTGCAACTCAACACAGTTGAAAAGCAACAGCAAATGAAACCCAAACCCAGGAAACAAGAAGGAAAAACAAAAATCAGGGCAGAAATTAATGAAATTGAAACAAAGAAAACAATACAAAGCATCAACAATTCCAAGAGCTGGTTCTTTGTAAAGATAAACAAGATTGACCTACCACTGGCCCAGTACAAACACCAAAGATATCCAGAACGTTATAAGGGATTACTTTAAAAACCTATATGCAACTAAATTTGAAATCCTAAAAGAAATGGACAGATATTTAAAGGCATGGGAACCGCCAAAACTAAACCAAGAAGCGATTAACAGCTTAAACAGATCCATAAAACAAAAGAAATTGATACAGTAATAAAAAACCTCGCAACTAAAAAAATCCGAGGACCGGATAGATTTACAGCAGACTTCTATCAGACATTTAAAGAAGATCTGCATCCAATACTACTTAATTTATTCAAAAAAATGAAATGTAGGGAGCAATTCCAAATTCCTTCTATGAAGCCAGCATCACTCTAATACCAAAGCCAGGTAAAGATACAACAGAAAAAGAAAACTATAGACCCATATCCTTAATGAACATAGATGCAAAAATTCTCAAAAAGATACTTGCAAACCACATACAGACACACATCAAAAAGATCAAATCAGCTTTATCCCAGAAATGCAGGGATGGCTCAATATACATAAGTCAATAAACGTCATATATCATACAAATGGACTCAAAGACAAGAACAAGATATGGTCATCTCAATAGATGCAGAGAAGGCCTTAGACAAAATTCAACATGCATTTATGTTCAAAGTCATAGAGGGAATTGGACTGGAGGGAACATACCTCAACATAATTAAATCCATATATAACAAACCTACAGCCAAAATCATTCTAAATGGAGAAAATTGGAAGCATTACCATTGAAATCAGGAAACAGACAAGGCTGTCCATATCCCCACTTCTCTTTAACATAGTACTTGAAACTCTTGCAAGAGCAATACGACAAGAGAAGGAAATTAAAGGACTAATAATAGGAAAAGAAGAGATCAAAGTATCCCTTTTCGCAGATGATATGATATTATATCTAAGGGAAGCCAAAAATTCCACCCAAAAACTCCTAGAAATTATTAACATGTTGAGTTAGGTAGCTTGTTACAAAATTAACCTACAAAAGTCTATGGCCTTTCTACATACCAATAACAAGCAATCAGAGAAAGAACATATGGAAACACTCCTGTTCACAATAGCTGCAAAAAAAAAATAAAATATCTCGGAATAAACCTGACCAAAGACTTTAAAGAGCTCTACAATGAAAATTTTAAATCTTTAAAGAAAGAAATCGAGGAAGACATCAGAAGATGGAAGGACCTCTCATGCTCATGAATTGGAAGAAATAATACTGTGAAAATGACCATCCTACCAAAAGTTATATATAGATTCAATACAATGCCAATCAAAATCCCCATGACATTTTTTATAGAATTGGAAAAAACTGTCGTAAGACTTATGTGGATGCACAAAAGACCTCAGACAGCCAAAACATCCCTGAGCACTAAGAGTAATGCTGGGGGATTACTATACCTAATTTCAAGCTGTATTACAGAGCTATAGTCATAAAAACAACATAGTATTGGCACAAAAAAAGACCCGTAGACCAGTGGAACAAAATTAAAGATACAAATATGAGTAAATGCAATTTCAGCTACCTGATATTTGACAAAGTGGCCAAGAACATTGACGGGAGGAAAGACAGCATGTTCAGCAAATCGTGCTGGCAAAACTGGATATCCACTTTTAGAAGAATGAAAATAAACCCCTATCTTTCACCATGCACAAAAGTCAATCCAAAATACCTCAAAGACCTCAATGTAAAGCCTGAAACTCTGAAACTGATGGAAGAAAACATTGGGAAAACCATACATGATATAGGCGTAGGAAAGGATTTTCTAAACAGGACATCATTTGCTCAGGAAACAAAGGCAAAATTACAAAATGGGACCTCATTAAACTAAAAAGCTTCTGTACATCAAAGGAGACAACCAAGGAAGCAGACAGATAAACCCACAGAATGGGAGAAAGTGTTCACCAGCGACACATCCGAAAGAGGTTTAATAATCAGAATTTATAACGAACTCAAAAAACAACCAAGACAAGAAGCAACCCAATTAAAAGATGGACTAAGGAGCTGAACAGAGAGTTCTCAAAAGAAGAAGTAAAGATGGGTATGAAACATCTTAAAAGATGTTCAACATCACTAATAATTAGGGAAATGCAAATTAAAACCACTTTCAGAATTCATCTTACCCCAGTCAGACTGGCTAAGACGAAGAAAACAAATGATACCAAATGTTGGAGAAGATGTGGGGAAAGAGGAACACTTATCCACTGCTGCTGGGGCTGCAGACTGGTTCAATCCCTATGGAAAGCAGTGTGGAGACCTCTTATGAACCCACCATTTGACCCAGTTAAATCACTCCTTGGCATATACCCAAAGAGCTCATGCTATTGCTGAGGCCCTTATACATCCATGTTTGTTGCTGATCTTTTCACAATAGCTAAAGACGGAAGCAACCTAAGTGTCCCTCAATTGATGAGTGGATAATGAAAATGTGGTTCATTTATATGATGGAGTTTTAGTCAGCAGTAAAGAAAGATGAAATCATGAAATTTGCAGGAAAATGGATGGAACTACAAACTGTTTTACTAAGTGAATTAACACTGCCTCAGAAAAAAATTGACATATGTTCTCCCTCATATGTGGATCCTAGAACAAGACTGTGATAAATAAGTATGCAACCAAACATAACTGCATGTACTAGGATAATGGAAAGGAAACAGGGAGGTAAAGGAAAAGAAATAACCTGAAAGAGAAGAACAGTAGGAAACAGGCCTTAATAAGGGATATATGGATAAAAATTGGGAGGGGGTATACAAGGAACCTAGGGGAGAAAGGGAAAGAAGGAGCTCAAGAGAGGTAGGACCATAGGAGAAGGGTATTAATAAAGGAGAACGGGGGGAAATGGGGGCATCTTAAGTGGGAAAGCCACTATGGAAGGGTGAGACAATGTGAGAGATAAACAATGCCTAGCTAGTTTTGAA
>NW_008356355.1:307091-307533 GCF_000622305.1 Nannospalax galili
AGACTTGAATCAGTGCCTGGTCTATAAAGAGGAGGGTCAACACAGAGGAATCATTTCCTCCATGCTTCCAAGCGAAGCCAACCATGGTCTAGCAGGACCTTTGACTTCTTCACATAGGTGGATCTGGTAAAAGAAAGGAGCCAGGTGTTCCTCCCAAGCCCATGTGACCCCCTGAGGAACAGATCCTCAAATGACCTTAAAATTGATTTATTTGGGCCAACTGTATGGTCTTAAACGTCCATTTAATTTTTTTATATTTTATGTTTTTATTTTGTGTGTATGAGTATATTGCCTGCATGTATGTAAGTGCACCTGTTTCATGCAATGCCCACACACAGAGTTCAGAAGAATGTATCAAATTTCCCTGTAACTGGAGTTAAGGATGGTTGTTAGCTGCCATGTGGGTGCTAGGAATCAAACCCAGGTCCTCTGTAAGAGTAAC
>NW_008356355.1:308118-310533 GCF_000622305.1 Nannospalax galili
CTATTAATTCAACTGAAAACCTAAAAATATGCAGCCAATTTTGAAAGATATGCATCTTAGCTCTGGAAATTTTTATTGAATATGTCAATGCTTTTGTAATGAAATGCTTCTTCTAATTATATTGTTTTAAAATAAACAATTAAAAAAATCACATTTATATTAATATTTATGTGTTAATTCAACAGATGTGGTGCTTGTGTTCTGCTTTCCAAGAGTCTACACAGTAGTTGCAAGTAAGCAAAACAAAACTGTAAAGTGGGATGTCCTTGAGAATACAGAGGATTTCTTCCCTCATATGTGAGTGGCTGAGGAGCTAATATGACAGAAAACTCAGCAGAAATCTCAGCAGGACCAGACAGAGCCATTCCTAGCCAGTTCTTTGTCTCATGACTTGGAAGAATGAATTTCATAAAGGGAGGGATTAGAAGGGAGTTTCAGTATAGGACTATATGTGGGAGCTTAAGAGACAGAAGCAGAGCTCCTGGAGCAGGAGTGAATCCTTGAAAGGTGTTTCACCAGGCAATTAACAGAGAGGTGATTTTGGAGGGGCGAGGTAGGTGGTGAGGCATATGGAGGGAAATGAGCTGGTCAATTCAGGTGTTATGACCATCAGGTGTCCAAATGCTTCTCAGCTTCAGTCACAGTTCCTCACACAAAGTTTCCAGGCAGGGCTTCTCTTTACTGGGAGACAGAGAAAGAGGAACCAGACCAGGAACTAGAACTCTTTGCACTTCTGGCCTTTGGCCAAGGCAGAATGAAGGACATTTCTATTAGCTATTGGTCAAGGACAAGAATTAGAATAGATCCCTTTTAGAATACATCCCTGAAAACTGCCTGACCTCTTCCTAACTCCTTTTCTCATAAAAACCAAATGACAACTTTATCTTCTATCATAAGCAGACAGTACACAAGTAAGCACATGACTGTACAAACTGATTTACAACGTGTTAGAAATACACAGAACTTAAAAGCAAGGTGAATGGATAGTAATTGACAAGGGGCATGAGCTCTTTATAAAAGTGTCCCTAGAGAAGGTTTTTTTTCTATGAAGTTGGAATTTGCTCTGAATTCAGAATAAAAAGAGAGTAATTCCATGCACAAGAGGGAGTAGAATAAGGTTCTCAGGCAAGGAGGTCACTCATGTCTTGAACCAAAAGCACAGCATAGGTAGTGTAGCTAGAGGGGGATGTAGAGTAAGTAAGGAAAGCCTGAGCCTGGGGAAGGGTGAGCAGAAGTGGGGCCTTCCTTCAGTGCAGAATGCTGGGGAGTGCTGGCCTGCAGAAGATTGGGCCTGTGCATTGTTCAGAGCCTAAGTGACCTTGCATCATTGCTGGAGAGATTACAGAAAAAGAAAATGTACAAATATTTTTATGCAAATAAGCAAATTAAGCATCATATATGTTCTTTTTTGTCTTTTTGAGACAGGGTCTCCTTGTACAAACAAGGTATTTTATTAATAAATGTTTTTCATGCTTCTGAGCCTTGGCTATGTTATCAGTTAATTCTTCAATGTATTCAGTTTTCAAAAAATATTAAAACTCTATCTTTTGATATTAGAAAGTCAACAGAAAGCAAGAGATATGATTCAGGTAGGGAAAACGACAGTTATTTTATCAGTGAAAATAACCATATTAATATAAAACAAATATTGAACAACTGCTGGAAAGAAAGAATAGAAAACTAAATTTGGTTGACTGCTGTTTAAGCCTACCAAGTTCTTTCACCCCCCACCTCTTTGGCCATGCAAATATCCTGGGCATTTTGCCTTTATTTCACATTGACTGCTCTGTTGACTTCAATCTAGGCTTGCTCCAGCTGTTTGGGGGCTTTAGAGAATTATTGAAGGGATTTAACTATCTGTTTGCAGTTTATTAGAGAGAAAGTGTTAATTTACTTCTTAGCATTTTTAATTAGCTCTGGAAACCTCTAAGCATCTTTGCAGTAATTCCAGGGAAACTCCTATTTTGTAGTGAGTGTAATGATCTAATTACCCTTTCATAGTTTCTGGACTGATTCGCTTGTGTGTATAAACTGGGGGAACAAATAAAAATTATAAAAAATTGGGTTTTCATCTGTCACTTTGCATCAATGATAATTTAAAAATATAGTTCATTCAAGAATGAAGTCTCTTGATATTAAGGATTATGTCACCCGAACAGAGATCTTCATTCATCTGATCTTGGAAACTAGGTTTTATTGTAAACATGACTGTTCTTGAAGTACTGTTATGTACTAGATGGCTGTATATAATTTCTTAGTAGATTATTCTCTGTAAGTTTGAACAACATAGAATTTTGTCAATAACAACCAACATAATCATCACAAAATAATATTTTAAGTGTAACTTTAATTTATAATATAAGTTTAAAGGAAGGATACATTTATTGTCTTAGAGGATAATTGTTGATTTGAGAT
>NW_008356355.1:310648-312850 GCF_000622305.1 Nannospalax galili
ATCAAGTACCTATGTACGTACCTTTTCTTTCTTTCTTTCTATCTATCCATCCATTAATCCATCCATCCATCCATCCATCATCCATCTATCTGTCTATCTATCTATCTATCTATCTATCTATCTATCATCTATCTATTGATCTATCTATCAATCATCTATCTATCATCTATCTATCTAATCTATCTTGTATTTATTCTTGTGACAGGGTCTCCCATGGTCCCAGTTAGCTAGGAACTCACTATATTAACAAAGTTTGCTTCCATCTCAAAGAAATCTGCCTGCCCCCTCAGTGCTGAGATTAAAGGATGTGCCATGGGCTATTTAAATAGTTCTTAAAGAAACTGTGTAGAATCTTAGACAGGTTGTACAAAGATTACAAAAACCAGAAATATTCGGAATAGAGAATTCTGAGAAGAATTTCCAAGTGGATTCAAACTAGATAATCATGTGGCAATTGGTAACTGCATTTGAGGGAGCAATTCATGGACATTCTATAATCAGGAATAAAGTAGATTACCAGTTTGCTAAAATTGGCAGTTATGAAGCAGCTTAAGCAATGAAAACAAAGAAAATTAAACCAAACGATATGTGCACTAGTCTTATTTAGCACATCTTGAAGTGGTCATCGCCCAATCAACCTTACTTTGTGATTACTATAGCCACCGGATTTGCCTTGATTGGTTGTATTAGGTATGTAGGTATAGAAAAATGTTATACACCATTAAGACCTTCTGAAATTTGTTTTGCGAAATCTAAGAGTTATACAATGTCAGAGACTCACTAAATATGCAAAATTTATTTCTTTCTGGAAGTTTCTTCATACAAAATTGTAAGCAATACCTGCTGGAATACTTTAATGTCCTAAGGCTAGGAAACTTAGCCCGAGGTTCCCTGTGACATTTGCATTTTGTTGAATTGCTCTCTTTTAGGATTTTATTTATTTATTTATTTTAATGTATATTTTGTTGAACATTTTTGCATTTGATACAATAAATCTTAATCATATTTAGACTCCCTCATCCATACTGGCCTATAACGACACCCCCGAATGCCTCCCACCAGATTTCAGGCATTTTGTCTGTCTTAGTTACTTTTCCAGTTGCTGTGATAAAACACTATGACCAAGGGAACTTAAAAAAGGAAGAGTTTATTTGAGCTTACAGTTCCAGGGGAATTAGAGTCCAGGTGGCTGGAGTAGAAACTGGAGCCCTCACATCTTTGAGCAGGCACAGGAAGCTGAGAGTGACTGGAAATCCGGCAAGACTTAAATTAGCCTATCTAGAGTCACTTCTTTAAAGATGATCAACTCTTCTTTACACAGCAGTAATCAATTGACAACAGGCTAAGTTTGGGACTTGCTGCCTGTTTCCCTTGTTCTATGTTGGGTTTTTGTTTCATTGAGTTTTCATGGGTCTTGTGCATGGTATCACCATTGCTGAAAATTCATATGAGAAAGTTCCCAGAGACCTGAAAGACTCTGTTTCCTTATGATCATGCATCGTCTCTGGCTCTTTCAGTCTTTCCCCTTCCTCTTCTCCAATGGTCCCTGAGTCATGAGTGGGACTTTAGGAACAGAGAAAACACAGACAGATGTAAAGGGAAAGAAAGAAAGAGCCTAGAAAGGGATAGTAGGAAACAGGTATTACCAAGGGGAACATGGGGGTATTTAATTAGGAAGGCAGGAGAACAGGATAGATAAGGAACTATGGGGCAAAGGGGGAAACAAGAGCTCAAAGGAAGGGAGATAATAGGAGACGGGCATTATCAAATGGAAAATGGGATACTTTAATTGGGGAGAGAGGAGAGAGGGTAGACAGGGGGAGAGAGAAGAGATAAATACAGCTCAGATGGTGTGAAAAACAGAGGGAAGTGTATTAGCTAAGGAACCTACTGAAAAATACACATGCAGTATCTGAACACGAATGCATGTGTGTACTTGAAGGCTACATAAGAAGACAAACAGTGCCAAGACAGAGAAATCTCCCTTCGATGGTCAGGATAGTCCAAGAGACTCCAAAAATAACACAGGTAATCTCCATAGCCCTTGATTACCTCAGAAAACGTTAAGGTAAGAACCTATTACTGAAGACAGGACATACTTCTGTCCCAGGTCTTGGAGCAGTGGATCTGGAACTGACCTGGAAGCCACCTCCCTGAAGACTAGCTCTCATGGTTCTAGAAGATATTATATTCTAGAGGATA
>NW_008356355.1:313542-318362 GCF_000622305.1 Nannospalax galili
TATATATATATCCTCAGAGAGGAAAATCAATCAGTGGTCTACCTCCAGCTTCAGGTCTAATAATCACAACATTGACAAGCACAACACACTGCAGTGGTAATCAACAGCTATCGAATTGAACTGAAAGCCCACAAACCAAAGGGAACTCATGGGTGGCATTGTATGCATAGGCAAATAGACCTGTTTGAAGAAATCATAGATCCTAGGGAAAACCTTATCTCTGTCATTTCTCTAGACAAATGACATTTCTTATTGTCTAATAATCACAACATTGACAAGCACAACACACTGCAGTGGTAATCAACAGCTATCGAATTGAACTGAAAGCCCACAAACCAAAGGGAACTCATGGGTGGCATTGTATGCATAGGCAAATAGACCTGTTTGAAGAAATCATAGATCCTAGGGAAAACCTTATCTCTGTCATTTCTCTAGACAAATGACATTTCTTATTGTATGTTAAATGTGGATCCTTATATTTACAGACAAGTATACCATTCAACACTCTTCAAAGAAGCTTTTTTCTGCAACAAAGGGAGATTCTACAACTAGGCACACATAGAGAATATGTGTCTGAGAGATGTTCAGCTGTAAGTGACACATTTGCAGTGGACCTTCTACACCTAAGGCTTATGGACCACAGCTGAACAGGAATAAAGAGAACTCTAATGTAGCTCTTGACACTCACAGACAAAATTTCCTCATGAAACAGAGTGCCATGCACACAGAAGGCCACATCTGGCCAAACACAGAGAATAAGAGACTGCAGAGTGCATATTTCTGGATAGGACTCATATTAAACCTCTTTTAGAGTTTTAAATGGAGTCAATCCAGTTATTTTTAAAAAAACACTTGTCAAACCTTATTATAAGAATGTCATTCTTGAATAAAGAGTCCATGTGACCCTACAATTTGTCTAATTATAATGAAAAACAGAACAAAAACACAGCGAATTCCTCTTGAACTAACAAATAATTCCGTTATGTGTAAAGTAAAAACGACTTGAGGTGGGAGAGGAGTGGCATAATTTGCAAAGTGCTTGCTTTGCAAGCATGAGATCATGAATCTTAGGCCAAGAATTCACATAAAAATTCCCCATGTGGTGGATTCCATTTGTTTGTAAATGCAGTGCAGGAAAGGCAGAGGCAGGAAAATCCCCAGGGCTTGCTGACCAGCCATTCTAGCTTAATTTGTGAGTTCCAGGCAAATGAGATGTCATGTCTCAAAGGAAGTGAATGACATTCCTAAGGATGGCATCTCGGTTGTCTTCCAGCTTCTGCACACTTGTACACCCCATTACAGTGACACCCACATATGCATATATAAAAAGTTCTAAATGTTGCAGGGGTAATCTGTATTGAATATGGTTTCACAGTGCTCCATGGTAATATACAAAAGTAGCATTTATTAAATTTTTATGAGTTGGAGCATAAGAAGAAACAGGGAGGACCTCCTTAAGGAATCTAGGAAATAAAATATAAAAAGCCATCACAAAAATTCAAATTAAATGGAAAGGAAATCCCCTGGGTAGCCCATTCAGTTCTGTGCAATTAATTCATGTTCCACTTTCTTCAATTAAAAATCTTGCTAGACTGTTTAAGAAAAAATATCCATGATCTAGATGCAATGGTGTAAGACAGTATTCCTAGCAATTAGAAGGCAGAGACAAGGAAGCCCTGAGTTTAAGGCTAGTCTGGCTTTTGCACCTATCACCAGAAAATTAAGACAAATGTTTATCATTTTCCCAGGACATTTCAATATAATTTTAAAGAATTTTAGGTATAAAGAATAATCCTCAAATATTATTTTATTGTGTTTGCTTAAAGTCTGATTTTGGTAGGCAAAAATTTTAATTATGGTTACTACAGTTTTGGGTTCTTGACTAAAGTATGATCATGGTCCCTGTCCATAATGGTTAAGCGTCATTATCAACTTGAGTGGATTTAGAATCATATAGGACATATATGTCTGTGTAAGGCTTTGAGAGTGTTTCCAGGGAAACTTAAGAAAGAAAACCCACCCTGAATGTGAAAGGCACCTCTATGGGCAGGAGTCCTGGACTGAATGGAATGGGGAGAAAGGAGAAAGCCATCAGCACCTGGGTGTTGCCCTTTCTCTGCTTCCTGCTAGGTACCACGGATCAAGTTGCTCCCATCCTCACACTTTCCCCTTCATGATGGACTGTATTCCTCTGAACTGTGAGCCACAATAAGCCTTTTTTTCTTTAAACTGCTTTTTGTCAGATATTCAATCACAGAATCATAGAAAAGTAGAAGTGTGCTATTGGTCCTGTATGTAACGAAAATAAAATATTTTAAATAATATAGTAGAAAACACAGATGCATAGAATCCTGGTTTTCTTTACACAGTGCATTAGTGAAACATTTTGCTTACTCCTTTTTTCCTCAATAATCAACTAACTGAGTCAACACAAATAATAGAAAGTACTTTTCTTAAATAATTTTCAATCTATTCACATTTCCCAGAAATTAAAGACTGAGCACTCGTATTTAGCAATGCACCTGAATACGAAGAACACAAGAAACGTAGCCTACTGTAACTGATGGGAAAATGAGAATATTTTAGCTTATTTTCCCCTTGTGTTTTCAGATTCAGGTATTAAAATGAAGACAAGCTTCGTTCACCACTTCAGTATCCTTCATTGACTGCTCTCATAGTTCGGAGCAAACTTGTTACTTGAGGACAGAGCTTAGAAAACACTTACCTGACAATTAGTAAACCAGGAGAGTATTATTGTTCTTAGTACTGTGATTGTCATGTTGTTGTTGTTGTTTTAGAGAACAAAATATGATTCTTGAAAATAAGTAAAGTTTTAGAAATGAGTCATCAATAGCAGAGAGTTTTTGATGCAGAAGAAATATCTTTATTGTTTGACAAAAAGTATGCAAAGCGTGAAGTTATTTACTCGTGATTATTTAGTCTATAGCCTACCTTTTTATGATATAACTTAGTAAAAGGAAAACACACAACCAAAATATTAGTTAAGAGGCTAGACTTAATAGGTAGGTAGGTATTTGAATATTAGCCTTGGCAGGTGCATCCAGAGGGTGTTAAAGGAGATACTGTCAGTGAGATGTTAGAATGCGCATTAGTACATATTGAAATCTCAGGACACATTATTTAATATGAACTTAGAGTTGCATGAATAAAATGAATGTTCTGGAAATGCTGAAGCTTCTGTGATTACCATTGAAACTTGGAAACATGGACATTGATTGTGGAATGACATCCTACATAGATAGTAGCATAGCATGAAACATCTCCAAATAGATGCCTAGCCTAATGGCAAAAAGTGACTTTAATTTTTTTTTAATATTTCTCAATAGAAGGCATGACATAAAGCCAACACTTAATTCCTTATAAGAGAATTTAATGATGCACTCAAAAAATAATTGTAGTGCTATGAAATATATGCCAGCTCAGTCTACCACACTGAACTAAGTTTTAATCAGATTTTTAAAAAACATTTTATTATTTTTTATGTGTATGAGTGTATTGCTTGCATGTACATTAATTAACATTCTTCCTAGTACCAAAAACTCTATGAAAATATTACTGTTAAATAGTTACAATCCCCAGAAAACATTTTTCCTCACAAAGTGACCATACTTACTCATTAGAAACTCTGAGAGTTATCTTATTTTGTGTATGGCTGGTTAAACTGTAGATGATACATTAAAATCATTAAGAGTGAATGCTTTTGTAAAATTCCCTAAGACTTACATTAATAACAGGGTCAATTCCCTATCAAGTGGACTTCTAGTCAGACAACAAAGTCAGGTCAATCACAAAAAGCAACTTACATCGACATTGTTCACAGAGCTAGAAGGAAGGAAATTGTTCTGCGAGCACAATGAAGTTTGGAGAGTCTCATTGGACCTGTCTGTGCAACAGCTATGGACCAATAGCCAGTACTCATGCTCATTTTTACATCATTTTCCTTTGTGTTGATTACTTATTACATCTTGCTTGTACATAGGATATGTCATACATATGAGGGTATGTCTGCCTTATGTTTGACACATCTGTTTGTTCATGCTATGAATGTTTCTTAAGTGTCTGGACACCATGTTTTAGTGCACACACACACACGTACACATACATAAATTCATGTGCATAGTTCTTTTAGTGTTTTTGACATCCTTAGCTGGCTTTTAAAAAAAATCCTATACAGTCCCTGCATGGCTATGATAAACTGAGACAATAATTGCAATCAAGAAAAAAAGAACATGAGACAGAAAGATAAAGTATGAATAGCTAGCTCATCGCTTCCTCCCCTCTTCTTTAATATTTTATTTTTCACAGTTCCATACACATATGCAATATCCTTGGCCATAGTGTCCACATTATCCTCTCTTATCTTCCTCCTCCTCCCATCACACCTCTTCTTTCCAAGTCTCCCTCCCGATTTCATGTCCTTTTTGTGTGATATATGACATTTAATTAGGATTGCCTACAGAATCATTGGTAGGAAACATTACTTCCTTTTCTACAGCAACTATTAATTGCCTAGAGCTCTGCAGGGAGCTTTGAGGCATTATAAACCCCTTCCCCATCTGTGATGGAATCTTATTGAGCCCAGTTTGTACATCTTGTGCAAGTAGCCACTACTTCATGGTGCATCAGTCATGTTATAACCAAAAGACAGTCTTACAGCCACTTCCCATCCTCCAGGTCTTAATTTTTTCTTTTCCTTCTTCTAAAATATTCCCTGAAACATGTGTGTTCTCTGTGTGTGTGTGTGTGTGTGTGTGTGTGTGTGTGTGTGTGTGTGTGTGTGTGGAGGGGGGCAGAGACAC
>NW_008356355.1:318528-352835 GCF_000622305.1 Nannospalax galili
CTAAAAAGCATTCTATAACCAGTAAGAAAACACACTTTAGTTTTTGTGTACATTTGTGTGCGTGTGTGTGTGTGTGTGTGGAGGGGGGCAGAGACACAGAGAGAAAGACAGAGAAAAAGACAGAATCAGAGATGTCCCATTTAGGCATGAGATTTCAACAGTCATCTATCCTCAACATTTTGATAAGTTATAAATTAATCATCTTCCACTACAAAAAAGAAACTTCTTTAACCAAGACTAAGAACTGCACAAATCTGTGGGCATAAACATAAATAGTTAGAAATCAGTTTGTTATGTTCATTTAACCAAGCAACAGAAGTAAGATTCTCCACAGATCCTATGATCTCCCCTTCTATGGGCTTTTGGCCGGGTTTGCAGAGCCAGGTATAAATTCCTTCCCATGGAATGGGAAAATCTAATCAAAAAGCTGTTAATTACCCCATAATAGTCATGGTACTATTGCTCCAGTGAACACATCTTAACTGGCATGTGGGCATTGTAGCTCACAAGACTCACATCTGGGTAAGACTCTTGATGGCTTTTCTCCCTCAACAGCCTGTCATAGCACTTTCTGGAACTAGAAATGCTAGTCAACAGAGAGAATGCTTCTTGCTCACTTCCAAGATGATTTTTCTATGCCTTGCAGATAAAGTGTGATATCTTCAGGAATAGAGTCTTATCATCTAGTTCTGGTGGACAGCCAAGGTACAATAGCAGTATCTGGTTTTGTTTTGGGACTTTGGGACTACTGAGGCCACTCTGGTCAGCAAATCATGAGAAAGTTTCCCATTCTTGACATTAGGAAATTTGTTTAATAATCCGTGTCTTGGGAATGCCATTGTCAACCTTTTCTAGGCATCTATGTTCTGCTGTCCCTCAGTATTAAGACCCCTCCCACTGGCCAATGTTCCCCCACTGGCTTCCTGGCCTGTACAGATCCAAATTAAATGCACAAATATAAACCATTCTAGCTAGGATCTACACAAAGTGTTTGTTTATCTGGGCCTGAATAATCACACTCAACATATATATGTATATATATATATATACACACACACATATATATGTATATATATTCCATTTACATCTATTTATCTTCAATATTTCATTCTTCTTTTCAGTTGATTATTTATGTAGCATATATTAATTATAGGTTAATTAGTTGAAGGTCATTTCAACTGCTTCTGCTTACTAGCTATTGTTAATAAAGCAGCAATGAGCATAGATGAGCATCTACATTTGTAGGAGGATATAGAGTCCTTTGGGTACGTGTATAGCTGGGTCTTACTTTCTTCTTTCTGAGAAGCTTCCACACTAACTTCCATAGTATTGACGTCAATATTTCCACGTGAAATAATATTTATGTCTATCCTAAGGTCCTGTCATATCATGTCATTTTTATTTTCCTACATGCCAGGTATTTGTCCCATTCAATCCCAGCCAGCATACTCTTTCTTATGGATAATTTTACCCCAAATCAAGACCATTAATATATGAGACCAGAGGACAGAAGTATAGAAAGACATTTAATATTTATAAACAGAAGGGCAAGTACTGAAGATGTATGATGTAAGATGAGAATATAAGTTAAAGTGAGGTAACACACAGGCAAATAAAAAATCACAGGAGATAAAAATAAATTGTGCTGATATCAGGAAGACTATATTAAACACTAGTTTCAAAAATAAACATGAATATGCTACTCAGTGCTTTTGGAAGATGACTTGGTTAAATAGGCATATTGTAGTAACAAATTGAATTTTATAAACAACTAATTGTTAGTGAGTGGAAATAACAGCTGTGTGTAGCAAACTCCATCAAAGTTACCATCTCATAAAAGAGTGAAGAAATTGAAGATACATCAAAAAAATTCACATTACTAAATATGGCATCTTTAAAAGTCCTGGACCCAGGTGTTTTAAGCACTCTATATTTTCTGTTCAGGCATTTACGCACACATTATTTTCTACTTATCAATAAAAACATGAGAGAAACTAGATAATAATTGAACTTTCTCATGCAAAATGATTATTGAATTCCTAGATGCTACATTAATAGTTATTACACTTTAAATTCTCAACATTACACACACACACATACACACACACACACACACACACAGAGAGAGAGAGAGAGAGAGAGAGAGAGAGAGAGAGAGAGGGAGAGAGAGAGGCACACTCATGTACATTTATATTGTTTGGAAGAGGAATTAGCATCCATGATCTAATTATCATTTTCATCTGAACCCACCACAGCAAACTCAGCTGTGGACATACATGCATTTTATTTCTACTTGACTGATGATTCCTACAGAACATAAAATTTGAACTATCAATGCCATAAACTTACATATTAAGAAATATTCATCTGTGTGAACAGGAAAAGCAAACGATTTGTGGAGTAAGAGACCAAAGCAATTGGGGCATTGTCCTCATATACAAAATAAATTGTATGAAATTCTCAAAGAATGAATACAAAATTTTTAAATTTATTTTATTTTTATTTATGTATATATGTCTGCGTGAGGTTGTGTCACATGTGTGCAGGTGTCTTCAGAAGCCAGAAGCAGGTGTCAGGCCATGTGGAGCTGGAGTTGTAGGCAGCTGTGAGCAGCCCAAAGTGGGTACTAGGAATTGAACTATGGTGCTCTACTAGAGGAGCAGGTTCTCTTGACTACTGAGCCATCTTCCATACTCCCAGTCTGTTTAATGTAAGAAAAATAACTTCTATTCCCATTTCCAAGCTCTATCACAATGAGTGCAAATTCAGTCGTTATCTGCAGTAACTCACAGTTTCATGCTAGGCCTCAGTGCTTTCATAGTTCACCTACGGATTTTCATTGCACATAGATGGATCTGTGTGACTAGACTTGGGAAAGGCTTTCTGAAAGGAAATAATAAGGGACTTACACTGTCTCTTCCACTTTGACAGGAGGGATTCCCGACTCGAAGCAGAGCACCTAAGAACTGATAGGGAGTTCTTTATGTAGTATCACTCAGTAGTTACAAAAGAATAGCTTCCCTGGAGGGTTGTTTAGCTCCTCCACCACCACTGCATAAACTAGAAATAAAACTTTATCGCACTATCCTCGTAGATTTTGACACTGATTACTATTTTAGCAAGGGTACCAAGTTATTATAACAGAATAAATCTTATAGGTCTCTCATCTCAAACAAGAATTCGACGTTTTCCAGACCTTCCAAGCGTATCTACAGTGTTATACATGTTTTGAATCTGTTAATGTTTAACCAACTACATCTGGTGAGATATGCATCCTTGAGACCAGATTCTGCAACTTTTACTTTTCTATTAACATTGAGAAGGAGTTTCTCAATTTATTCAATATTCTTCACTGACCTGAGTTTGCCTAGCACAAAAGTGGTTCCACTGCTTCTTCTGCCAAACTGAAAATGGAACAGGAAAACAATGGAATGAGAGAGCTAGGAATTATTCCTGTCTAAAAGGCTGATGCTTCTCCTTCGAAGATGTCAAACTTGAACCCAAAGACATGAGAGGAAGTAATTAGTTCCATACCTACTAGCTTTAATGTGTCAGACAATTGACCTAATCTGAAAATTTTCCATTATATGAAAAGAGGGATTTCCCTCCACCTGCTATCTGCTCCCAATTATTAGTTGACTAATGTACCCTAAAGAAAGTGGTCTGTGCCCTGAGGTATATCAATATTGGTGGAAATAGTTCTTTCAGCTTATACAGAAAGACATTTTCTTATGTCCCTGCCTGGATCTGTCATGTCTGAATCCAGAACCACCATTACTATTTATGAAAATTTCCTTGGAACTGTTTTAGAGTATCTACAGAACTCACATGTGTGCAGAACATGTTCATTCCATCCCCTCTGCTGCTGTTCAGGGGCTTCTTACAAATGGCTGTACAAATAGCTTCTTTCACTGTTCTCTTAAACAAAAACTGTTATTACAGGTGTTAGCTCAAGCCGTTCATTTTGAATTTTGTCATACTGTAAGAGCTGAGTTCAATATCTATGATTTTTTTGTTGTTTCTAGGGAGGCACATGAATTAAATTATGAATTCCAGATATCACTTTATTTTCAGGAGCCACACACTTAGTTTTCTGGATCCAAGTCAAAATTCTATATATAACCTTTCAGTCCAGACACATGAAAGCCCTCATCTGCCAATCCTATTAAAGAAAGCTAATTTGCTCACACTTAGGTGGACACAACCAGAGTCTTTCTCCACTACTCTGAAGGACTTGCTCATACATCGACATGCATTTCACCTTCAAGCTCTGCTCCTCACTCTGAAGGCCTTTATGATTGGAAGGTAAGTTCAGAGGCATGCTTCAGGTCATTACTACTATTCTTCTCTGGGCCTTAACAATACTAAGACTCTGTCCTCTGGTTCATAGGTCTCCCACTATTCACCTCCTCAGCCTTCATGGAAACATCAGGAGGATTTTGTCATCATTGTTCCTCAGCAGGAGGCATTTTCTATAATTGCATTGACTGTCATCTCAGTAATCCTTCCTTGATGCTATTCTGTCAACAAAAAAGGATCATTTGGGATTTGTCATTTTAATGTTTGTCTCCTGCCTGCACTGCCACAATGAGTAAATAAAGACTTGATTCATACTATTACTTGATCTTATATTCCTAATTGGTCACTTTGACACCTGGCAGTTCATTAATTTTTCAAGTTTTCTTCCAACATTTATCCTCCAATGATTGAAAACTAATAGGCTGGTAGTGCATCACCTTTATCTTCATTTTTATTATTTACGCAGGTACCAAGGTACCAAGTGCAACCAACTAGGACTAGTAACAATCAGATACATACAGATTAGAGACACATGTGCCAACATCTCAGTGTTCTTAGCAAAAACGATGAGTCTTTCTGTAAGAAACAGTATATTTTACAATAAAATGAAGATCTTTTTTAAAGGTTAAAAACTCATTCAATTTTATGTCTTACAGGGTTTATACTGAATTTAAAAGTATATAACTGTATTAATTCAACTGTGAATCTAAAAATTTTATAGCCACTTTTGAAAGAGATGTATCTTTGCTCTGGAAATTGTTATTGAGTATGTTAAAGCTGTAATAAAATGCTTCTTCTAAAAATAATAAATAAAAAAGCATAGAAATAGCCAATAGTTATGTCACTAATATCACTAAAACCATAAGATCTCTAAGACATAAGAGAAATGGCCCAGGATGAAGCATTCAAGACAAGCCAAATTTCTTAGGTTTAATTTTGGTATTTCGTCCTGTTAGCAACATGCAGTATCATACACTATCCAATACTGGGCAGAGGCAGTATTTGATCTCACAGATTTTCATGAACATAGATCCATTTATGTATGAAATAATTGCATAAAAATATGAGGAATTGAGTCGTATGTGAACCACAAGCAAAAAAAAGAAGACAATAATGTTCTTGTCTCTGTCATAGCTGACTTAGACACAATATTGTCATTAAAACATTAATTATAAGTTTTAGTTGACTTATATGAAATATGTATATATATGAACAATACTAGAACTTTGTTTCAGCATACAAACATAAGCTATTTCATTAAAACATTATAAGTTTTAGTTGACTTATATGAAATATATATATATATGAACAATACTAGAACTTTGTTTCAGCATACAAACATAAGCTAAAATGAGTTAAGGCACCTCATGTAGGGTCTAAAGCTGTTAAAGAAGTAGAAGAAACTATAAGTAAAAAGCTTCATGAGATTGGGGTAGACATTTCTTTTGGATATGACTTACATGCACAGAAAACTAATACATGTTAATAAATGAGATTACATAAATCTAGAAAGCTTCTGGAAAGTAATGAACACACTCAATAGAATAAAGAACAACTCTATAGGACTGGAGAAAGCATTTGAAAAATATACACTTGACAAAGGGTAAATATCCAGAATATGTAAGACACACACGTCAATAACAAGCAAGTGACATGTAATCAATTAAAAATTTCAGCTGTCTCCATCATAACATAGTGATTAAATAAATATTTTTAAAAATGGAGTTAAAAATGTCTAATAGATAAATAATACTCAATATCATAAAAGAGACAATGATGGAGAAGCAAACTAAAACCTCAGTATGTTACTTCATCCCAGTGAGAATGACTATCATCAAAGAAAACAAAAAGCATCTGAGGATAGGCGATGTGGAGAGAAAGGAAGCCATAAAACAAGTTGGTAGCCAGAGTAGTGACTTAATGAAGTCAGACAACATGAGATGAATTCCCAGAACCCATAAACTAGAGGGAGAAAACTGAGTCTCACATTTGTCTTCTGAGAACCAAACAGGCAGAGTGGCACACAGAATAAGTAATTAATTTTAACTAAACTCAAAATCTGTTGGCAAGAAGACAAATTAATATAGTGATTATGGAAAACAGTATGGATATTATAAATAAACACAACTAAATATAGAACTACAATGTGGTCCAATAATTCCACTATTTACATATACTCATAGTATAATAAATCAACATGTTGAAAAGGCGCTCACACTATCATGTTTATTACAGCTCTATTCTCAATGGTTATAACATGTAGTTGACCTAAATGCCCATCACAAATGAATGGATGTGGAAAAAAGCTATGTGATATGTATGTATATATGGACAGAGTGAGAATGAGACAGAGGGAGAGGGAGAGAGACTGTGAACCCAACTCCCATATACAAACATATGGGTGTGTCGGATAGCTTTAGTGTCAACTTGATACACCTGGTTTGAGGGAGCCTCAGTTGGGGAATTGCCCCCATTGAACTGGCCTGTGGCCATGTCTGTGAGGCAGCTTCTTGACTGTTGTGTGATGTGGGAGGGTCCAGCCCACTGTGGGTGAATGCAGAGCAGGAAGCCGAGAGACAGAGCAGCAAGAAGAGCAGCGGAGCAGCGGGGGAGCAGAACCCGGCCGAGGCCTAGCGAGCAAGGAGCAGAAGAGGGTCACATGGAGCAGAACAGGGTCTCACAGAGGGGCAGCAAGACCACGGAAGAAATGGGCAAAAAGTCTTTTGACTTCATCTTTGGCTACAAGAGCAGAACTGTTACAAACAGTAGTGTCAGTTTATAATACTTCTCATGGCTTCCATGAGGAAGAAGTGAGAAAGCTACTGCAGCAGTTCCCAGGGGGATCCATCGACTTCAGAAGAAGCAGAATGGCATAGGCCTTGTCACTCTCAACAACCCCAGCAAACTGAATGCTTTCTCAGGTGTCATGATGCTCCTACTTTTGGAAAAAGTGATTGAATTGGAAAATTGGACAGAAGGGAAGGGTATCACTGTCCATGGAGCAAAACATACTTTTTGTTCAGGGTCGGATCTGAATGCTGTGAAAGCTCTCTCAACTCCAGACGATGGAGGGGCCTCATCTATGCTCATGCAAAATACTTTAACAAGGTAATGAGACTACCTGTAACAAGCCATTGCACTGATTCAAGGCTGGGCCATAGGTGAAAGTGCAGCTTCAGTTGCAGTGAAGACCCCAGGATAAGGGGTCATGGAGAGAATCTGAGGCTTTGTACCCCAAGAGGCAAGAAGAGGCCATTGGTGAAGGTGTAGCCTCAGCTTCAGTGGAGACCCCAGCTTTTTGGAGATGCAGGGACCATGGGACGACCACCAAGGACAGCAGTAGGCATGGAAGGGAGCTGGCCTGGATCTTCGAGACAAGCTGTGTTGTGGATGGCAGAGTCAGAGAAGTGGAGCTGCCGGAACCCTTTGGAGGCCAGAAAATCGTGAGTGAATCCCAGATGTCCAGCCTTGAGCTACTTTGCTGGACTTTGGTTTTGCTTAGGTGTGCCCAATTTTTCCCTTTGAAATAAAACAATACTTATTTTGGATTTTACAGAAGCTTACCCACAGTTAAGAGTCTTTTAAGAGAGATTATGCACTTTTAAGTGTTTGGATTTTTTTAAGGACTATGGGACTTTTAAGGTTGTATTGTCTTATGTTGTGATATTAACATTATATCTTGGGGGTGAGAATTGGAAAGGTAATGGTTTAATAGTGACGTGTTTGTGTGTCAAGTTGACAAGGGGTCAATTGTGCTGGATAGCTTTAGTGTCAACTTGACACACCTGTTTGAGAGAGCCTCAATTGGGGAATTTCCCCCATTGAACTGGCCTATGGCCATGTCTGTGAGGCATCTTTTAGGTTGTTGTATGATGTGGGAGTATCCAGCCCACTGTGGGCTGGTGCCACCCCTGGGCAGGTGGGCCTGTGTTGCATAAGAAAGCAGGCTGAGCAGGGGCCAGGGGAGCAAGCCAGTAAGCAGCATTCCTTCATGGCCTGTACTCCAGTTCCTGCCTCCAGTTTCCTGCCCTGAGTTCCTACCTTGGGCTCCGGGATGAACTGTGACTCAGGATATGTAAGCCAATAAACCCTTTCCTCCCCAAGTTGGTATTGGTTAAAGTGTTTTGTCACAGCAATGGAGAAGCAAACTAAGACAATGAAAAAATATTCAGCTATAAAATATGAAATCCTGCCATCTATGCTATCATAAATGGACCTGGAAAATATTATGTTAAGTGAAATAAGTCAGGTACAGAAAGTTAGATACGACTTGATTTTACTCACAGTGGAATCCAAAGAATTTGCCTTCATAGACACTGAGAATAAGGTAGTGATTTCCAGAGATGGAGACCAACAGAGAAAAGAAGGACAGGTACACAGTGTGGAGCAAGCTTTGCTGTTCTATGTCCCAGTGGGTGAATAGAATTAAGTGTAAGGCATTGTATAATATACAAAAATAGGTAGAAAAATTTCAGTGTACTTATCAAAAAGAAATGATAATAAAGGTGGTAGATGTAATATTACCCCAAATTAATCCTTATTCAGTTATATACATATCAAACATTATATGACATTTCATAGAGTATCTAAAAATAAATAAACAAAAGGAAAAGCACTGACTAAATAATGCAAGAATACAAAACACTTTCTTTTTGGTGTTTTAATTGGAATTTCTTCTTTCTCTTCTATTTACTATTTTGCAGATGAAATTTTTTGACATTTTTACAAATTTTATTTTGGAGAATTTTATAAACAAGTACTGTATTTGCATTATTTCCATTCTTCCAGATCACCATCTAACTCCTTCCATTATATTGGACAGATATCCTCTACATAAACATGGAAAAGAAAGATACATATCTACATGTTTATGACAGTAATTTTTGTCTAATTTTTAAGGAATAAATTAAAAATTAATAATTTTCAAAGCTCTCTATTGTGGCTAGGAAGAAGAGAGGATGGCTCAGTCAATAAACTACTTGTCCTGCCAACATGTACATCTGAATTTGATGTAAAGTTGAACATGTGGCCTGTGCTTGTAATCCCAAGACTGGGGAGGCAGAGACAGGTGGATCACTGGAATTCTGCCTAATCACTGAATTACTCTAATTGGTGAGCTCAAGGCCAGTGAAAGACTCTGTCCCAAAGGAGGGACTTCTGAGGGTGACATTTGAGATTTCTCTGTGGCCTCTATACCAATGGGCATACAAACCTGGCCTTTTTAGACACATGCATGCACGCATGCATGCTTGCATGCACACACACATAAATGAATAGATCAAAGACTAGGCGAATTTAATTTAAGAGTGTCTATAAGTAATTTGTTATGTTTTGAGATATCTTTACAAAATTAATTGGTATGAGACCATCAGTCCTAAATTACCTTCAATGCTACTGTTTAAACTATCTTCATGTCTATTATTATAATCTTAATGGAATTCAAAGTCATAAGGCATGATGATTATGCTTGTGAAAATAGCTCTGATCCACTCTGTAACCTTGCATCATTTGAAGAATGATAGGCCTAAAGGATGATAAGTGTAAATTACCATCAGAGTTGCATTGGTATTAGAAGACTGTGGGGCAAAGAGCTGAACCAGGGGCAGTCTCATTTCAGAACTGAGCATCTGCAGGGCACCTAAAAGATGAGAGGGGGAGAGAAAATGGCCCTCATTTTACATCTCTGCCACAGAATGTTCCTTGGCATGTTGACTGTTTCCTGGACTTGTTCTTCCGTTTCTTTTAGATTGGAATGTTTTATATTTCCACGAGACCTGGTATGTACATCCAGACAGTTTGTAGTTCACATTCACACTGACTTTTCTGTCAATTTCCTTCTTAAATTGCTCAAAATCTCAGATTCTTATGATGATGTGAATATTCTA
This sequence comes from Nannospalax galili, assembly GCF_000622305.1. NCBI lineage: Eukaryota > Metazoa > Chordata > Mammalia > Rodentia > Spalacidae > Nannospalax > Nannospalax galili. Next base: position 328,713 of record NW_008356355.1, read on the forward strand.
CTGAATTTAAGAAGCCACAGGGTAATGTTTAAAGTCAGGTATGAAGCTGAATCATACTTATTCTGCTGTCATTTATTTATTGATATATTGGACTAATTCAACAAATTTGCTGTCAAATATAAGGTTTCTCTGAGAAATAATTTCTTGATGCACACAGCACACATGCCTACATGTATAACTGCATATTATTAACCAGAATAAAACTCTCCTTTAAATATTTTTCCTAGAAAATAAACGAAATTCTGAGCAGCACTGTTTAGGCACAGCAAGTGCTGGTTATATACCAGCTCAAGGTGGTAATATTCCTTATCAGGTTTCTAATAGATGTTGACAGATCAGTGATCAGAAGCTCGTGTGATGTAAAGTTCATCATCATGACCTATTGATTTTGACAAACATAGGATATTCTTTATAGTATAGGAGACAGTAAAAATTGGCAATATGACATTGAAAGCTAAAATATGAATGGGTCTTTACTGTGACAGAAATGATAAAAGAATTAGAAAGAAATGTTTTCCTGTTTCTATGTTATTGTTTAAAATAATTGTATGTATATGAGACTGTTATGTGTGATGTGTGTGGCATGTTTGTGTGGTATATACACAATGGGTATGCTAGTGCTCATGGCCCTGCATATGCATGAAGGCCAGATGAGGACATCAACTGTTTTGTTCTATCATTTTCTACACTCTTCTTTTGAGACAGGTTGAACCTAGATCTCAACTGGATTTCAGAGAGCCTCATCAATTCTCTCTTCTCTGCCTTACAAAGCGATGGAATTGTAAGCACTAGCACATATTTATATTCATCATTTTGTGGGGTGCTGGGGATTTGAACTCATGTTCTCATACTTGCACAGCAAACACCCGCACCCACTGAGCCCACTCCCTATCACCTTTGTTAATACTTTTAATCAGACATCTCACATACACATATAGAACGTGTCTGATATAATTTGCTAGTTTAAGTAAATAAGTTAAACTTGCTAATCTTGACTTATTTTTGTTAAGGTAGCATAGACTTCTACTCATGTGTCCATCAGTATCCTTAACAGTAATTAAAACTTGTTGATCCTATGATCTCAAACTATATTTAATGGGCTTAAATAGATTCTTTAATAAATTGAATCAAAGTCCTTTGATTATTTAGGCCTACGAATGAATTTCACTCAAATATTGCATCTTTTTCAACATATTTCAGCTCTTCTCAGCTAAAATTATACTTTAAAATGTTTTCTAGGAAATATAACATTATTTTAATTTTTGGTAATGAAATACTTTTACTTGCACATATGTCAGAATAACACATAGGCATGTGCCAACTTTCATTTCTGTTTAGTGTTACTGAGAAATCAAATTCTAATTTGAATATTCTCAGTGACTTTTTATTGCTTTACCTTGCCATTTATCTTAACTTTCATAAGTACAATAAAATTTCCCAGAGGTTCACCCACATATATTAAGATCCTAACATTAGAAATCATCCATTTAAGGGAATGAATGTGCTGAGGTGCCACTGTGACTCTGGAGGACGCACAGAAGTGGCAGGTCAAGTAAGCTTCACCATCCCTTTTCATTACAACTGATCGTTATTCATGGGGTGGTCTGTAACACTGTGCTTTCTTCTAGATAGCCATTATTAGAGACTTGTGAAGGTCATTGTACAATGTACTATCAAATTACAATATATATTCAGATGTGAAGGGAGATATAAAAAGGAACAGAAAGATCAAGAGGTTTCCTGCTGTGTCAAAGATAGTTTCATTTCAATGTTAGGCCATCTTTTACAGAGGATGCTTCTTCCTCATTAACTTTGATGTAGATAATGTCTCTTTTTTTTCAATGATAACACATCTTTTCACATAAGTACTTTATCTTGACACTTAGAATTAGTGTAGAAGGGTAAAAATTTATTATCAATATGGAGCTATTTATATTTACTTTTTCAATAATCCAAAACATGCTTTACCTTTAGCTATATCGAAGAATTTCCTTCTTTATAGAAATATTTATTTCTTGTTTCTGATATTGAGTCACATGTTGAAAGCATAATACTGACAGAAAAAAATGGTGATGATATTTCTGTGGTTTTTAGTTGTGATGTGAGCATGCTGGGAGGTGGTCATTGTGACATAAATAGAGTAACGATAGCTACTATTCCAAGTGTGGTTGTATTCTTACTTTTTGAAAGAATGAAAATTGTAGCTGGAATTAGGGTACTACGATTAGATGCCAAAATGACTTATCTCATGTGCCATTAAACTACTAGAGGTAGGGTCATCTTGTGAGCAAGCAGACCACATTGAGGATGATGCCCCTGGGCACGTGGTTCTTTTAGGGCTCACAGCTCTCTACATATCCTCTGTACCAGTCTTCTGTTTCTGCACACTGGGTGCTATGATTTGGATATATTATGATTCTGTTCCCCAAGGCATCATGCATCATAATTTAATCACTATTATGAGGAATTAAGAAAAATGATATTTATTTCAGCTGTACGTCAGGCAAAGCGCTTATATACATAGAATAAAATAAAGCAATCCTTATAAAAAGATTATGTGGATTCTCTGCAAACAGTGTTCCCAGCAACAGTAGTGGCACATACATGAACAGAGGGAGCAGTTATGCAAATAATAAAACTCTCTTTTCTGTCAACACCCACTCTCCAAAACAAAACACACAGTCAAGCGTGTCTCCTATAAGAGAATATGGTTACACATGGTATTAATTTCTGTTTTCATATGTAAGTTGAGGTATGTGTGCGACATTAGTAATGGACACATATTCTACTTTTATTAAAACTTAAGTTCCAGGGAAATAGCAATACTGTAGCTATGGTTAGAAAAAAATAAATGTTTATCATACTTGTGAAGAAAAGTCTGTGCCATTCAGCAAAACAGTACTAGTGGCATCACCTATGCTAGACAAAAGCATAGGAACATCTAAAGACTGTTGTAGTGAGGTGGATCACATATTCTGGTCAACAGGACTACAAAACAAATGTCAGTTGTAGTACGCAAGGCATAAGTTTCTACCACAGGTCCAGAGTCTGAAGGTATTACTTAGGATAAATAAACACTCCTCACATTATGTTTAGAAATAGCTGACGCACAGGGGCTGGAGAGATGGCTCAGTGGTTAAGAGCACGAACTGCTCTTGGAGAGGACCCAGGCTCGATTCTCAGCACCCACATGGCAGCTACAAACAATCCTTAACTCCAGTTCAGGGGAATCTCAAGCCCTCTTCTGACCTCCGCGGCATTGCACGGCATGGGTGTACTCATATACATGCAGGCAATATACTCATACACATAAAATAAAAATAATAAATAAAGTATTTTAAAAAAAGAAATGGCTGAGCTGTTGGGGAAGGCAATTCCCTTGAATACACATAAAGTTGTTCCCTCTCCAAGGCTTAAGATCTGTGGTGGTGAAATAACAATGCTACTGTCTGTGCATCAACCCGAGTCTTATAGCAAATGATTGTACCTTTGACAATGATGGACTTTGCAGCTGGGTCCAGAAACCTCATGCTCATAAAGCACAGATATGGCAACTGCATGTACATTTAAACTTACTGCTTCTCTAAGGACTTTGTGCTGGTTGACCAAGGTAAGATTTCCTAATAGGGCCTGTACATGTTCTTTAATAAATCATTCTTTCCACCAAACCTGCTATCTGACAGTTATATTGTAGAAGAAAATATCTTGCTGCTTCTTGAGTTTGGGCTTAATCTGGACAACATATTCTGTGAAATATGTGCTCAAGCCACTGTCTATGCAGCATAAAATCTATGCATTGCATGATCCTCTCGAGGTCTTTGACTGTGGCAATTTAGTAAACTCTCTTCCTAGGAAAAACTTTAATAAGGTCAATAGTTATGTCTACAGAGGATAAAAGATATTTATGTCCTACACTCTTTGACAATATAATCAGTCTATTATTTCTATATGGGTTGGACAGCTTGGACAATTCGTTTTAGTTTGTAACTCAAATTACAGGGCTAGAGATAGGACCACATCAGGCACTGGGTCGCTGCCAGCTAGGCGCTGCATTTTAGGGAAAAAAAAAAACTGTCCCCTTAGCTATATTACTTCATGATTTTTATTTATGCTTTTTCTGTGTACCCACAGGGCCAGGTTGGGTACAGGCCAAAGCTTTCCCTTTAGTCAAAACGTCTCCTCTATATTTTTCAGGAGTGCATGTCTTAATGTAGGTGAGCACATGATGTACACTCAGTTGCAACCATGATCCGTATATCCACATCATGGCTCCACAGAAAGCTGTTCCTAGTCTAAACCACAGAAAGGTGTCCCTAGTTTAAACCATTGCATCATTTGCCATTGTACAACCACATCATAAGCTCTTTTATCAGTAAAAACAACCAGCAGTCACGGCTCATGAGTTACTATAAGTCAAAGTGTTCAAACCTATTTCTACTTCTTCAAACCAGATAGTATGGTACAAGTTTTACTGAAACAGCTCTCTGGGCATGTGGGGTCCTCCTGGGGACTCATCTGTATAATATTTTAGTCATGAGAACCACTGTTAATGTTCTTGTGAACTCTTAACAACCCAGATAGCTACTTGGGTTGGGGAAGAGGTTACAGATGCAAAAATACTCAGCATTCAGCACCATCACTACTGTGGGATTCAATAACCATCTATAGAAAAGGGGCTTTCCTACAGCAGATGGACGCTAATGAAATAAGTCTACCAGGAAATTTAAATCACATCACACTGTGACCTCTAAAGTCTTGACTGTATCTTTCCCACCATGGCAGAATGTAATATTGAATTATTTGACAAAATAAATACTTTGTGACTTAATTTGCTTTTCTTTGGCATTTTATTGCAGTAACAGGAAAAGAAACTAAGACAAAAATGGGAACTGAGAGTGAGATTGCTGTAGCAACAACTTACCATGTGTCCCTTAGATATTTGGAAATGGTTTGCTGTAGGACTATGCCAGAGTTTGGAACTCTGGTCTAGAAATGTCATTGAGTGTTGTAAACAGAACCTAGTAGAAAATTCTGGTGGGAACATGGAAGATAAAAATTTTGAGAGAAAGCAGACAGGGGAGGTGAGTAAACCCATGGAATTGCAGAGGGTGACAAGGCCTCCACCAGGAACTAAGCTAGGGGCCATTCATGATACTTTGGTCAAAAATGTGGCTTCCTCCTGCCTATGTCACAAGCAGAACCTGTGTGAAGTTGAATTTAAGGAACATAGACTAATTCATTTGGCAGATGACGTTTCAAGACAGGAGAACATTCAAATTGGTGCTAAGAAAGAAGCCATAGTAGTTAAAGGGACCTGAACCACTGAGGACTATTTTCTTGCACTGCCCAGAAACCAGATGAAAAGGTGCAGTGAGGGAAAACTGCTTCCACCAGAGGCTCCACATTGTGAAAACCCAAATTCATTTGAAATAAAACCAAACCTGAAAGGCTTCTCTGTCCATGTAAAACAAGCAAGAATTTTATTTTTCCTCAGAATCAGTACACAGAAGCTGATGTAGCAGTTCAAGGAGGCCAGGTTACATCTTGAGCTGACAGTAGACTTGGCAGCATCATAGACCTGGTACTGATTTTACAGGCATGAAAACTATGAACTAGAGGGGGTGAAGGAGTCTTGCTCTACAGTTTCAGAGAGCAGTTAAGGCTAGGTAATGAGCAGCAGGGTCAGAGTCTCTACAAGGAGGCTCCAAGATGTGGTTGTGAGAAGCTGTAAGGTGAAGCCTAGGCTTCAGTAGTGACCTCAGAATATGGGAGATGCTAAGACTGTAGGACGTGTGACAAAGAGAGCTGCCAGCATGGAATGGCAGCTCCCTGGAGAGAATTTATGGGTTCTACAGACAGCAGAGCTGGAAGCACAGGGCTACTCAAGCCCTTTGGAGCCGTGTTGATTTCATTATAGCTCTGGGTTCCCCAAAGAGACATTTGATAACTGTTTTTCATTATCACATTAAAAATGACTTAATTGGGTCCTTGTGAAACTCTTGGTTGTATATAGTTTGTTGTGTGCCCAATTCCCACAAATAATTTAGTCTTGCTTGATACTTTTCCATGGTGGTACCTGTCCTGGAAGATCCTCTTTTGTTTGGTCATATGTCTCTGTTGCCCAAGGTGAAGCAATTTATACAAGAATGATTTTACTTACATGAGATGAATGTGAGTGTCACTGTGTAGGCACCACAGAAAAACCAGATAGGTGACTGGTGCCATTACCCATTTCTCACCTCTGTTTCCTCCCAGAGAAATGCCACTCATGCGATCTAGACTCTCCATCCAATAGTCAGACCATCTTGTGATGATGTCTTTCTAGCAGTGGCCGGGAAGTTTTTTTAAGAACAAAATTTGCAGCCTTCAATAGTATAGTCTTATGCAGCCACAGGTTCTTGAATGGAAGGGCTGTCTTGGTTTCTGAATATTCTCTTATTTTGCGCTACACTGTGTTAATGTTTGCAGGACAAAGAAAAAAGAGAACAAAAGAGAGGCAGAGCCGGTGCTGGGGTTGCCACTGTGGTCTGTCATTTGTTTTTGTCAGTTCTTTCCTGCCACGGATTCCACCTGTTTGTATCTCATTCTGATTATGAGATAATAGGTCACAACTGTTTCCTCTTCCACTTCTTTTCATCCAGCCATGCAAAATGACAAGTTACAATTTTTGGCTTGGCACTGGGCATTGGACACTGAGCACAGTACAGGCTTTAGCACTTCTACTTTCTGTAGTCTCATCCACAGTCGATGAGTAATGGATAGGCTTCAAAAGTGCCAAAAGCAAACAGCTCACCCATTGCATGGCAAGATTCTACCATTTCTTATCTCAGTGGAAAAAATAGTATTCAGCTTCAAAACAAGAAATTTGTCCTCACACTGGCATGGCAGGCTAAAATAATTTAACATATATAACCACACTCTCTACACGTTAGAAGACAGTACAACTTAGATTTTCCCCGCAGATGCTCCCTTCCACAATCCCACTTCCGTGGTCTCCAGATTGGATTGATAATTGTTCTGGAACACCTTGACCGCATGGTTGTGGGATACAACTGCTGCATGACCAAATAATCAGAAAGATTCAGTTCTACACAGAGTTTATTGTGGGACTTTTATTAAAGTAACAAGATCTTAAGTGGCAGGAAGACCAAGTGAATCTTCATAATTTGGGTTAAATGATTTGGCATATACGTGTCAGTACAAAGGTGATTTTTTTTCTAAGCCAGGCTGTTTACCTGGCTTACCTTAAGCTACTGTTGAAAAGTCTGGCATATTCATGTATTGTCAGGGTCTGCTTTTCAAGTTCTCTGCAGAACTCTAATAATATTGCCTACTAATTGTATGTACTTAAGAAAAAAATAATACTACGATTACTTTGTGGTAATAATGTGAGTGACAACTCAGAATTCTTGAACCATGTCAGGCTGACTTCATTTAGTTCCTATTTAACTAAATTAGAATATTTTTGATGGTGTAAACTTGGATTACTCACATCGTGTCCTGTATCTTTCAAGTAGAAATTGTAGTCTTCTCCAGCACTCATTGCATGCCATAGGGTTAACCAAGTGGGAGCTGCTGCTCCACTCCCATGAGCCTTGGGTAGAAAAATAATATGTACATCATGGGATTTTACTGTGTTGTTTTCTTTTGTGAGCTGTGACCAATGTACCTAGCAGAAACAACCCAAGTGATACAGGATACATTTTTATTCAGTTTCAGACCCTTCCATCCATGGTGGCTTAGGTGACTGGGGTTTTGAGATAGAGGAACCTCTTCACTCCATGGTAGGCATTAAATGACAGATCAAGAAAGGAATGGGCGAGGGCGAGGGCGAGGGCGAGGGCGAGGGTGAGGGCGAGGGCGAGGGCGAGGGCGAGGGAGACCATAAAGTTGGAAAAGCCAGGGGAAGCCAGGCACTCTTCTTCAGTGGCCTACTTCCTCCAATTAGGCCACACGTCCCAGATTTTCCTCAACTATGAAATAGTCCCACCATCTCAGGACAATACTTTCAGTATCTGAGCCTGTGGGAAGCATTTCACATGTAAAGCATAACATTTCTCTTACCTGAATAAGGTATGTATCCAAATTCCTTTCCTTTTCAGTATCTCTTACATGTCGGTTTCTCCACAGCCTAACCTCTGTTGACCATGATCTCCTTTCTGCTCCTCTTAGCTTGCTTAATTCTGTGTTGGTTTTGTTTGGTTGATCCTGTATTTTACTTGTTCAAATTCCATTTTTTTTTTTTCTGTTAACAAAGGTAGTCACTTTCCAGGAGTACATCTTCAATGCAGTTTCTCTAAAGCACTCCCTAGAGGACTTTTTTCATTTAGGGAATACTTACCCTTGGCTTCAATAAGCTCCTTATGTTTTCACTAACATGACTTTTCATATGACTCTTAGAATGACTTTTCTAAATCTATTTTTCACAAAATCATAAAGCAGCTTCTTCAATGTCAGATCAATTGAGTTGTTTTTCTTTTTGGTGTGTTCTTTGCCTTTCGACTACAATGGATCATTAGTACCTAGGAAGTCTCATTTTCTTTTACTTTTCACTCAAATATTCATGAATTCTGAACCTCTGTGTACTTTAGAAACTGAAGAGAGAAGCAAGCCATACATGGGTGTGAATTTACTCAATCTTTTACTCATTTTTAATGTCTAAAACTTTTTAAAAAATATTGAATTTTTGTGGGTTTCATACAATACATCTTAATGATATTTAACCCCTGCTTCCCTATCTGCATGCCTCCCATAGCCCACCCACAGGACTTCATGCATTTTTTCATATATGTTAAATCCTATCACATCAAGTTTGTATATCCAGAGTCCCTCAGTGTGAGTACATCCACTGGCTACTGTTCAGTTGATGAATAGCCAAAATTTTTTGATTGAGGTTACAGAAAGAAAGCAGAATAGTGGTTGTTAAAGGCAGGGAAGGGGCCAGGTGTGGTGGTGTACGCTTGTAATCCCAGCACCAATGACCCAGAGGTAGGTGGATCCCTGTGAGATTGAGGTCACTCTTGTCTACCTAACAAGTTCTAGGACAGCTGGAACTACAGAGATATCCTTTCTCAGAGAGAAGAGAGAGAGAGAGAGAGAGAGAGAGAGAGAGAGAGAGAGAGATAGGGGAAGGGATCAGAGAGTGAGGATGAAGTGGCTACAGACTAGATAAGGAAAACAAAACTAAAGTTGAAGAGGAGGAATCAATTCTGCTAGTCCACAGCACAGTGGTGTAATTATGGTTATCAACAATTTGACATGTTTCAAGTGAGCTAGAAGAGAGGAAATGGAAGGTTGAAACACATAAAAGTGAAGTGTTTGAGAAAATGAAAATGCAACTCAGCTTTGCTTCCTCAACATATTAAATGTAAGGCCCTATGTCAGAAATACAGCACCACAAATCCCCAAAAATTCAGCAATGAAAATTAGAGGGACGGAGTTTGTCAGTAAAGGTCTTGCCTCAAAAGCATGGAAATCAGAGTTCGATCTCCAGAACCCATGTAAAAAGTATTCTGAGCATGGTGGTGTTTGCCTGCCATCTGGGGAGGTGGAGGCAGCCAGTGGCATGCCTAAGGAGTGACACCTAAGATTGATGAACATGCATCCATTTGCAAACACACCAAACGTACACCACACACACACATACACACACACACACAAACACATACACACACAGACACGCACACATCAGAGACCTTAGTGTATGCTCAGCCCTTGGATTTTTACAAATTGATGAATTCCCATTCTTGAGATGATCCTTGAACAGAGGGAGATGGAGGCCAAACTGATATTGTATAAGTTTTAGGGGCACGACCAATACATTTTAAAGCAAACAGATAATTTACTTTTTCTTTATTGAAATTAAAAAACAACTGTTGTATTTGTAAAAGAAAATAACATCTTGAATTTTTAAATAACATACTTTCCTAACAAAATCAATTTACAGAGTTGAGAACCTGTCCATGTACTCTCTCCCTTGTAATAAGCCCTCCTGTAGTTGCCACAAACCAAAGGAAAAACCAAAACTTTCCAAATGGCGTTCAGAATTTTGCACAGATGCCCTTATTAGGTCCAAAGGTAGATAAGGAGTTGGTCTGTAGAGTACAAGAGGGATGAAAGGCAATGACTTAATCTACAGAGGGCAGAGACATGATCTCCCTTCTTTTCTAGTTTGCTTCTCAATTGCTGTGACAAAACACTGACCAATACCAATATGGGGACAAAGGGTTTAATTTGGCTTACATCTCCAGAGTCACAGTTCATCACCAAAGGGGCGCAAGGTAGGAACTCAGGGCAGTAACCCGGAGGCTGAAGCTGGAGCACAGGCCATGGAGAAAGGCTGCTTACTGACTTTTTCCTCTGCCCCCCCCCACACAACCCACTTTCTTATACAACATAGGTCCACCTGCCAAGGAGTGACACCACCCATGGTGGGCTGGGCCCTCCCACATCACTTAGTGATCAAGAAGATGCCCCACAGACATAGCCAGAGGCTAGCCCCATGAAAGAAATTTCCCAGTTGAGGGTCCCTCAACCTAGGTGTGTCAAGTTGACACTAAAGCTATCTAGCACATTTACGTATTAATTTTTATGTTTTATTTATTTTTTTATTTTATGTGTATGTGTATTTTACTTGTATGTATGTACATGCACCCATATAATGCAAAACCTATGAAACCCAGAAGAGAGCTTTGTATTCCCTGGAATTGGAATTACAGATACTTGTTAGGTGCCATATGGGCTCTGGAAATCAAATCCAAGCCTCTACAAGACCATTCATTTTTCTTAGCCACTGAACCATCACTCTAGCCTCATTATATCCTTAGTTTTGAGTTAGGTGCTTTGTGTGATATGCTGTTTTTCAGATTTGTCCAAAGAAATACAATGCATTCTCAAATTAGAAATTTTAAAGCTTTACCCTTTCCTAGTCTGTGCTTAAAAACCAAAATTTGTGGGACATAAGGACTAACTGGAGGAGAGTGAGATTCTTTCTTAAATTTTTTTTCCTGTGTGTGTGTGTGTGTGTGTGTGTGTGTGTGTGTGTGTGTGTGTATGGGCATAGCACAGCACACAAGTGGAGGTCAGAGGACAACCTGAGGGAGTGGGCACTCTGCTTTCACTGTGTGAATCCTGGGTGCTGGGAATTAAACTCCAGTTGTCTGGATTGCTTCAGTCCATCTGGACCAGGAATGAGCTTCACCAGAGGTCTGTGATGGTCACCATTCTGTCTTTGACACAGTTGCAGAACTGAGATGAGTCTCTGCTATGGAGGTGACAGTCAAGCTCCTGAAGTCAGTTATCTTAAATAATCGAGTTTTCTGGGCATTGGAGGAGCAGACAGTGTTAATGGCGTCTTGTAACATCATTGGATAGAAAGACTCTGTCCACAATGGACAAAATTACCAACTGGTTAAGGTAGGTAAGAACCCAGTGAAGGGTGAGGAGCCTAAGGTCATCCTACGTAAAGAAAATGCCTTCATCCTTTTCTGCGTGACAATAACCAAATTCACCCTTTTGTGTGGGAATGAGAACAAGTATGATCATGAATTGATGTATCATCAGTTTTCCAGAGGATCATACATGTTTCAGTGCTTCTTACTCTATTGACACTGATGAGATGGAGAAACCATGAACACACATTGCAGAACACCACCATGTGGCACATATCCACAGTGGGAATGTTTTCTATGATGCTTGGTAGTACAGGTTTCAGGGATCTGGCCTCCACAGGTGGCTTAGCTGAACTTATGGTTGTGTTACAGTCTGAAATCTGCATGGATAAGACAGATGAAGTTGGGTCTACATCATCTACATAAAACTTTTCAAGTCATATACCAGGGGCCACCTGTGCCAGGGCCCACTTATGAAACTCCTGAACAATTTTTAGCTTCTTTTTTTTCCAAGTTCTAGCTTCTGGATCATCTTCTCAAAGACACAGGACAGTGTGCCTGCTATTCCCGTCTGTAAAAATAAGGACTCAGATTTAGCGTACAGTAAGCCATTACCTTTTTCTAGGGATGTAACAGTCTTGGGATTTTGTCTAAGACGTATGACCTCTCCAGCCATGTGCGTTTGGCTCTGTTTATAGAGCCACACATGAGTTTCCTCCCAATGAGTGAGCTTTACGTCCAATTAGATAACCCTTGGTTTCCCCCAAGATAAAAGTGCCACTACTGCACTGATATAGAATGCTCTGCTGGCTGTTGTTGCACAAGACCCATGCAACCTCCATTGGAAAAAAATAAATAAATAAACTAGTATAGAACTTGGGAAAAGGTGGAGCTAGTTGCAGCTGATCACTGTTGGGTGAGGGAGAGTTGATCTTTATTTTTTAAATTTTTTTTCTTTTTTATTTCTTAATGTGTATACATGTGTTGCCTGCATGTAGGTCAGTGCATCCATGTTGTGCAATGCCCATGGAGGTCAGAAGAGGCTGTCGGATCCCTTGGGAATGGAGTTATGGACAGTTGTTAGCTGCTATCTGGGTGCTGGGATTCGAACTTGGATCTCCTGCAAGAACAACCAGTGTTTTTAAGCACTGAGACATCGCTCCAGCCCCTGAGAGTTGATCTTTTTAAGGCAGTGATGTTAGACAGGATGAACAGGCTTGACTGGATGAACTTGCACCAAAGAACACCTGGGTACACAAACTTGATAGGCTTTAACTGTATGACAGATGCATGAAACCTTGTGCAGGGGCTATGGGGTGACGTAAGTATGGGAGGGTGATAAAGATGTATGAAATCCACAAAAATGCAAAAAAATATACATTAAAAAAACAAAATTCACATGAGGAAAAAAAGACACAGCACAGCTGGTTTTTTGTTTTTGTTTATTGGTGTGTGTGTATGTTTGCTTTTCCTAGCTCTTGTTGGATGACAGATTCTGGGAAATTTTCTCTTTTATTCTTTATGCTGCTCACATTTTTGGTGCATCTTTTTAAAAAAAATATTTTATTTTTATTTTACGTGTTTGTATTTTCTGCATGTATGTGAGTGCACCTGTGTCATGCAAGGCTGTGGAGGTCAGAAGAGGGCTTCAGATTCCCCTGGAACTGGAGTTAAGGATGGTTCATAGCCGCCAGGTGGGTGCTGGGAATTGAACCCGGGTCCTCTGCAACAGCAGTCAGTGCTCTTAACTGCTGAGCCAACTCTCCAGGCCCTTGGTGTATCTTTTTAAAAGTTCTGCCTTCAGCCATCAGTTATAGGAGAAGTAACCTTCTTTAATTTCTTGATGGTGTCTTTTATTTCAAGAATGGAAGCTGATGTGTTTTCTTGGTGTTTGGGAGCATTGCTCAGCGTGGCTTGCTTCAGAGAGAACCAATGCCGGACTGATAATCTCAACTCCACAGCAAAAGTAGCAACTGGGTGAAATGTCGTTTAATTCAATTGCGCTCACAAGATGGGACAGAATCTCCAACCAGTCTTAAGGTGGGAGGCTGACATCTCTATGGTCAGATGTTAGGACGAATAAGTTCATTGCTAAAGACATACAGAACATTCTAGAAACCTCAGTTACTTGAGCAGTTAGAAAATGTTTGCAACTTCTATTTCAAATTAAATTATAGCCAAGTAAATGAGAGATAAACAGAAAGAAAAATCTGATGTCATTAAGATAATGCATATTTTTATGCATAAAATTCAAGAGAATCTATATTCAAACCCAACTATTAGAATAAGTGAAAGCATACTGTTTGCAATGTAGAATTCCATCATTTGAAAGAAACACAATTGCTAAAAACTTGTGGAGAGCATAAATGAGAAAAATTCATTCACAATAGAACTAGAAACAATAAGGTGCTCATTTTCATTTTTAATGTACATTCCACTAATGAAAAAATGCAATATTTATTTTTTGAGTCTTGCTTAATTTCCTTAATGTAGTCTAAAGTTCAATCCATTATTGCTGCAATAGGCATATTTTCATTCTTCTTAATGCCTAAGTCATATTCCACTGTGTCTATGTGACACACTTTCTTCAATTTTTATTCATTGATGAGATCCTGACTCTATAATTATGGCTTGGATCTTAGGAATAATTCCATGATAAACCCAGATATGTAGGCTTCTCAATTATATGTTGTGTTTAGCTGTCCTTGGGCGTATACCCTCAAGCAGAATAGCTGCCTCATATGGTATTCTCTTTTTAGTATTTTTGATGTATTTCCATACTGATCTTCATAATGGTTGTACTAATTTATATCCCCACCAACAGTGTATAAGAGTTTCTTTTTCTCCATATCCTACTCAGTATTCATTGTTTGATTTCTTGTTGATAACCATTCTGACAGTGGTGAGATGGCATCTCAGTGCAGTTATGACTTGTATTTCTCTGGTAGCTAAAGATGTTCAACACTTTTTCAGAAATTTCCTGGTCAGTTATTTTTTTTTTTGTTTGTTCGTTATGAAAAGCATCAACTTACTGCCAATTGGTCTGAAAAAATTAAAGCTGTCTATAATTAAAAATAGTAGATAATAAATCAGAGGGGCTGCCTAGCAAGCATGAGATAATTAACATCTTTCTAAAGTAAAATGGGATTAAAGAAATATATAGGAAAATGCTAGCATTGGACTATGATTGCTTAAAGTGTAAGCCGGAGGAAAGTCTTAAGGGCAAATTGAAAACAGTGATTCCAGAACAGCATATTCTAAATTTGAATTGTTAGGACATATGTAAGTTGGTTTATCATATTAAAGGCAGTTTTAAACTCTTAATGATTATTCTCCTTCATTCAATGAATGTTTGTTCAGGGTCACACAGTGTTTCTGACATGAAAAATAAAATGATCACTCATACATATAATACCCAAGTTATTTTAAATTTCAGCTTAACAATATTTTATTCTTGATAGTATGAAACAGTAGTTAGAAAAACAATTTTGATTGTAAATCTGTCCTTGTAATTTTCTAATTTTGAACAAGTTACTCAGCTTTTCTAAGACTTAGTTCTTATTTGTATATTAGCAATCAATACTCTGGTGAATATTAAAATTGAGTGAAAAACATATCTTAGTTTACATGATGCCTAAAGCTTAACGTTCATGAGCCATTAGTATACAGTTGTCATTATTTCCATTATTATGATGTAGTACATGGTGCTATGACTAAATTCTATCAAATAGGAAGCAATTAGGTTTATTTCAAAGGTAGAAAATAGTGGGTTTTTTTGGTTGGCTTTGTGTGGAAAGAGGACGGAAGATGGATAGAGTATAAATTTTTATCCACCTAAAAAAGAAAGTTACAGTTTTTCACATGGGATTTTCATTTCAAAGATAGAATTCTTCAGATTTTTTAAATGTTAAGGCTAAGCATCCTATCAAAGAAGTTATGAATATAATACCAATATTTGCTTATTTTTAATCAAAATCTTGCCATTTGCAGTATGAATATACAAAATGTATTTAAATAATTTGAAATTGTATATTATTGGTTCTTTGAGAATTTCATTCAACATATTTTAAATATATTCAGAGCCCCTACACTATCTCCACATTCATCATATTACCCCTCCAACATCATGTCATCTATTGTTTTTTAAAGCCTGTGATGTCTAATTTGTTTTACTGAAGATCTCTTTGTTGTGACTCCATCCCCGGAAGCCTCAACCTACATAGCATCACACTCTCTCTCTCTAGCAGCTGTCAATACTCAATAGATACTAGGTTAGAGCTGGGGCTTATTGCCCATCTTTTCCAGGCCTACCTTGTTTTTTTGTCTGGCTTGAGCTCTCATAGGTCTTGTGAATTGTGGGTTCATAAAGTCAATTATCCTCTGGTGTCTAGTCAACACAGTTTCCTTGAATTCATTTACCATCTCCAGCTCTTACAATCTTTCCACTCTGGTCTGTGAGCTGTATAGCTACAGGTTCCTAGACCTGATATCAGTGTCTAGATCAGGATCCATCTTGTGAAGCAGACAGTAAATTAAATCAGAAAGTGATTAGTTGCTCCGACAACATCAATGCCACTATTGCACCACTGGGCATATCTTCCTAGGTTAGTTATTATGCCTTCATAGTACTCACAGCTGGATGAGGCTGCTCATTACTTTTCTCTTCCAGAAGCATGCATGGCAGCTTCAAGCAGTATGGAAACTAGCCACTAGAGGTGAAGCTTTGAGATCAATACCAGTGTGATTTCTCATTGCTTTTTCTGCAACTCATGTTTGTAATCTCTTCAGCAATATGCTCTTACCATAAAGTTCTGGTTGGTAACCAAAAAAGGAGACAATGGTCTGTATTGTTTTGGGGTTAAGGCCTCCCTGGATCAATACCTTCAGAAGAGGGAGTCCATCCAGGCACTGGGCATTTTCCTTGGTAGCTTGTGTTGTTTGGTAGGGATAACGTCCCCCTGTTATAGGTTATCTCCTTTTAATCTCTTTTTACATTGTATATGTACATTCTTTAAGAAGATTTTACAGTGTAGACTTCCATATGACTTTTCACATATGGAGGACATTCAGTGTTAGTTATTCCTTCCCATTCTTCCCCCTCTCCCTTATTCCTCATTCCCCACCCCATGTAATCCTGCCAACTCCATTACTCCCATTTCCAACATTATATCACTGGATTCTAGATCCCCTCCAAGTAAACCTTTCCCTGTCTTTGCTCTGATCATTTACTAATTTTCTAAAGTCAATGAATTTTTCAATTGAAATATATATACCTATGGATTCAAAACTAGTGTCGACTTAGGAGAGAGATATTTGACTTTTGTCTTTCTGACTCTCTGCAACCTCACTCAGATACTGAGGAAATTCAGAGAATCAAAAGAAAGCACTTAAATAAAACCTATATTCCAGTAAACTGTGATATCTGAAAGAAGTGAATGAAATTCTAGATATGTATGGCCTAACAAAATTAAACCAAGATGAGGCAAATAATTTAAACAATAACCAATATAATAGAAGCAGTAATTAAATATCTCTAAACCAAAAACATATTTCCACTACCAGATGATTACAGTACAAAATTCTACCAGACTTTCAAAGAAGTACCACCATAAATATTCCTTAAATTATTTAATAAAACAGAAAAGAATTAATATCTTCAAAATTATTCTTATGAAGCTACTATTAAGAATGATAATAAAACCAGAAAAAGATGGGACAAAAATAAAATTGTAAGACAATTTCTTTTATGAGCATGGAGGCAAAATGCAAGAGCACACAAAAAAGATTATCCACCATGATTAAACCGCCTTTATTCCAAAAATACGGGGATGGTTCAACATATCTAAACCAAGAAATGTAATCCTTTAATTAAATGAATTCATGGATAGAAACCACATGATCCTCTGAATAGATGCATAAGAGAATTTGACACAATCCAATATTCCTTCATCTTAAATGTCATGGAGAATCAAGGGCTACAAGGGACATAATCTCAACATAATAAAGTCAATATACTGGAAATCCAGAACCAGCATCATGCTCAACAGAAAGCCAAAGCATTTACCTTATAATCATGAAAGAGACAAGGATGTCCATTCCTATTTAATATAGTGCTAGAACACTTAGCCAGAGAATAAGAGAGAGGAAGAATAAGGAGTGGATAAAGAAGGAGAGAAAGGGGATAAAAATGTAAAGGAAGAAGTCAGATTATCCCTCTTTTCAGATTATATGTTGCTATACATAAAAAAAACCCTAAAGACACCAAGAGAAAACTTCAGGCAAATAACAGGCTACAAATTATCACACAAATATCAGCAGCGTTCCTATGTACCAGCAAGAAGGAAAAAAATACCAAGAAAGAAATCAGGGTAAAGATCTCATTCATGATAGCCTCCAAACCCTAAAATATCTTTAAATAAATCTCACCAAGAAAGTGAAAGACCCATATAATAAAAATTGTAAGACATTGAAGAAATAAATAAAGAAGATATTAGAAGATAGGATGATCTTCCATGCTCTTGGATCAGTAGAATTAATATTGTGAAAATTCACAGGAATTGACCAAATAATCTGAAATTTCATATGGAAACAAATACCACAAATCCAGAATGGACAAAACAATCTCAAAGAATGAAAGGAATGCTATAGGCATTACCACCCTTTATTTCAAATTATACACGAGTTATAGTAATAATAACAGTATTGATCAGTGTAATAGAACTGAGGACCATATTTAAATACATGGTTTTAAAATAACCTTGTTTTTAACAAAGGAGTGACAAACACTGGGGAAAAGACAGCATGATCAACAAATGATGATCAAACTGGATAGCTACATGTAGAAGAATTAAAGTTGATCCATATCTCCCAATCTATATAACTCTAGGCAAAATGGATCAAGGACCTCATCACAATATCTGATTTCCTAAATCTGATAGAGGAAAAAGGTGATAATATGCTAGATATTTTTGGATAGGTAAGGGCTCTCTCCACAGGACTCGTATAATGAAGGCATTAATCTCAACAATTAAAAAATTATTTTATTTATCATTTTTATTTTATGTGTTTGAATGTATTGTGTGTGTGTAAGTAAATGTGCCCATTTCATGCAATGCCTGTGGAGGTCAGAAGAGGGCATCAGGTCCCCTGGAACTGGCGTTACCTACAATTACTAACAGCCACGTGGGTGCTGGGAATCGAATCCTAGTTCTCTGTCAGAGCAGCCAGGACTCTTAACCACTGAGCCATGTCTCCAGCCCAAGTCCAACAATTGACGAATGGGGCCTCCTGAAACGAAAAATCTTTATATTTATTTGTTTTGTGAAGCTTTGAGACTAGTTGTTTTCCACATGAGTTTTTCAGAAGACCTTTAGTGTTCATTCTCTCCTCACACTCCCTCCCCTGCTCTTCCTTTTCATGCCCCACCCACTACACCCTTCCTATTCCATTACTCACCTCTCCCCTTTATATCACTGCACTCTATGTCCTGTACCATCATCCCCCATAACCCCTTACTCGTTTCCTGGCATCTATGGATTTTTCAATTGAAACATGAGTATGTAATTCAGGTCTAGCATCCACTTACAAGAGAGAACAACTGATGTTTGTCTTTAGGGGTCTTGGTTATCTCACTTTAGGGATAATTGTTCCCAGTTCCACTCATTTACCTGCAGATTTTATAATTTCATTTTTCTTATACCTGAGTAATAGTCCATTGTGCAAAATATACCATAATTTCATTACCCATTCTTCAGCTGATGGACATTTAGGTTGTCATGTCTTGGCTATTGTGAATAGAACAACAATGAGCATGGCTGAATAGTTATCTCTGTAGGATATAGTTTCCATTGGCTATATGATTGAGGGTTTAACAGAATCATGTTGGATATCAAAAACAGCAGGAGAATGACATAAAAAAACTTGATTATTGGAGTATAAATCAGGACACATATTTAAATCCATTTACATATAGCCATCTGATTTTTGTCAAAGGAGCCCAAAACAAATATTGACGTATGACAAGCATGTTCAACAAATGGTGTTGGTCAAACTGAATAACTACATGTAGAAGAATGAACTTAGATTTCTCATCTCCCCTGTACAAAAGGCAACTTCAAATGTATCCATGACTTCAGCCTAAGACCTGATACACTGAATCTGATAGAGGCGAAATTAGGAAATAAGCTGGAACTTGTAGGCACAGGAAAACACTTTCTCAACTCAATTGTTGGTCTTAATGCCTCCACTTTGGGGTCCCTACCTAATGAGAGTTGAGACTCTGGATAAGCGCACAAGTTAGAAACACTAAATCAGCTTTATTGAGGGAAAACTACAGTAACCATGTCCTTTAGACTTTTCATTTGATCTCTGTTCCCCTAAATAGAACTGTTTTTATTTTCAAAATTTTCTTAGTTTATTTTAAGCTCTTCAAGATTTTTATTTCTTCTCTAATAAAATGTCATATTGACTTTAATAAGTCACATATTCACTGTTCAATAGACTTATAGTGGCTTCTAGGAATTCTACTATACATGCACAATTTAATTTTTAAAAATATTTTCTTTTTTTTTCTTTCCTTCTATAATTATTTATTTATTTAATAACCACATAATTAGTAGAAGCATTTCATTACAACAGCATTGACATTTTCAATAACAGTTTCCAGAACAAAGATGCATCTCTTTCAAAACTGGCTGTAAATTTTTAGGTTCACAGTTGAATTAATACAGTTATAAAATTATTGTACTCAGCATAAACCCTATAAGACATAAAACTGAATGAGGTTTTAACCTTTTAAAAAGATCCTCATTTCATTTTAAAATATACTGTTTCATACTGAAAAAATTCATTTTAATGCAGCTAGCAAATGTTTGTACATGTGTCTCTAATCTCTATATATCAGTCACAGTTGGTTACTTTCTGAGATCCTTGGCACCTGAGCATGATAAAGTCATTAGGTAGATTCCAATGGTAACGTTCTCATGTCTACTAATTAACATGATTATTTTATGTGTATGGGTGTTATGCCTGCATGTGGGTAAGTGCACCCATGTCATGCAATGCCCATGGAGGACAGAAGAGACTGTTGAATCCCCTGGAACTGTAGTTACAGATAGTTGTTAGCTGCCTTATGAGTGCTGGGATTTGAACCTGGATCTTCTGCAAGAACAATGTGCTTAACCACTGAGCCATTCTCCAGCCTCACAATTTAAGTTTTTGAAAAATTACTTTCCTTAAAAATAAAATGTATCTTTTTACTTAAAATTAGAAAAATCATTTTGGTTCTGGCTAAATATTGCCGATATTGCTGATATCTCAGTTGCTGATAAATATCTCAGAAGAATATGCTGTGCAATAAGCCTGTGTAAATTCCTGTGATAGAGTAAAAAGTATGAATTGAAATATGATTATTGTCATTAAGCAATCTTTGACAAGTTAAATAGTCCATTTCAGCTGTGAGACAATGGTGTAGATATTACATCATTTTACATCCTAATAGGATTGGGGGAAAGAGAAAGAATATAATTACTTAAAAATTCTACAGCTGCCCCACCACCCTCTGCTTCCCTGGGCCTGCACGAACGGCAGGCCTCTCTCCAGGGTAATTCGATAGCTCCCTATGTGCCTGGACTCCCCCAGCCTCATTCACCCTTCCATCTCTCTGGACTGTCTCTCCTCTTAGACTGAGTCCTGTCCCATTTCTTATCTCGGCTCCCCAGACACAGGGGAAAGCAACACTGCTTCCTGATCCTTTGCATCCAGACCAACCCAGTTCCTTCTGGGGTCCCCAGGAGCCCTCTGAGCCTAGCCCTACCCCACCTTCCTCTGTTTCCCTGGGCTGCAAAACCACTGCCTCTGCCTCCCTCTGCTTCCCTGGGCTGCACAACCCGCCAGCCTCTTTCCTGGACACCAGGGCTGACATTTTCTCTTCCTGATCCTTTGCATCCAGACAAACTCAGTTCCTCAGTGCAGTTCCCAGGAGCCCTTGGGTCCTCTTCCAGCCCCCCACCTCCTTTGTATTTCTGGGTGGCAGGCCATAAGCTGCCCTAGACCAGCATCTTTCCTTGGCCCTGTTCCCAGGCCTGTCTAACCCCCAAATTTCTGAGGCCAAAATGTTTCATGGAGGGATCCAGACCTTAGGAGAAAGCCTGAGAGCATATGTTCCTCATCTGACTTGGGCCTCTGTGGGAACTCCTGAAGACAAAGCAATCTGAACACTCCAATATAAAACCGAAAGAGAGAACTAGAAGCTTAGACAAACCAGCTTTTCATGCCTCAAAAGTAAATCACAAAGACACATAAAGTTTACAAAAAGAAGCAGACCTAAAAAGAATCAGAAACTAAAAAAGAAATTCACACGCCAAAATCACAGAGAAAAAATAATGACATGAAAAACCAAAATAACATATCCCCACCAAATACCAATAGTTCTCTAGAGGAGTACAATGAGAACCCCTAGAGATAATGCAGGACATGGAACTCAAAAGAACAATTATAAACATGACTTAGAGAACACACAAAGTAATCAAAGAACTGAAGGAAGATAGGGATAAACTTCTGAATGAATTCAGAAAAGAGAAATATTGAAAGCTGAAAGGAAGAAGGAAGTGAAAGAAACAGTAAGCCAATTAAAAACCACAGGAGAAAGCCTCACCAATAGGATGAATGAAATAAAAAACAGAATATCATGCTGGAAGATAAAGTGGATGAACTAGGCCACAAGGAAAGATTATGAAAAATTTAAGAAAGCGTAAGAATGGAGTATGCAGAAATTGGGTGACACCATAAAATAACCAAACTTACAAATCATAGGCATACAGGAAGGAGAAGAATCCCAACATAATGGCATGAACCAGATGTTCAACAGAATTATGGAAGAAAATTTCCCAAAATTAAAGAAAGACATGAACATAAAAATACAAGAACACCAAACAGACAGGACCAGAAAAGAAACTCTCCACGGCACATCATAGTAAAAACACTAAATGTACAGAACAAAGAGTCAATACTGAAAGCTGCAAAAGAGAAACAACAAGTCACATATAAAGGAAAACCCATTAGGATTACAGCTGACTTTTCAGTGCAAACTATGAAAGCCAAAAGAGCCTGGACCAAAGTATTCCCAGTTTTAAGTGACCACAGAGGCCAACTCAGATTACTATACCCAGCCAAAATGTCTATTATATTTGAAGGAGAAAGAAAAATTTTCCATGACATAAATAAGCTGAAGGAATTCATGTCCACAAGCGCTGCCTTTCCGACAGTTCTGGAAGCAATACAAAGAATTGAAGAAAGGAGTGACTATACCCAAGGGGTTGTGGAAAGAAATTAAATGGAGGTATAACTGTGGAAATGCACAGCTATAACATGAATGTGAACAGAAAGAAAAATGACAGGACTTGATACTCATCTTTCATTAATAACATTAAATATCAATGGACTGAACTCCCAGTCAAAAGATACAGACTAGTTGAATGGATTAAGAAACAAAACCCATCTTTTTGTTGTCTGCAAGAGACTCATCTCACTTTCAAGGACAGGCACTATCTTAAGGTGAAAAGATGGAAAAAATATATGAAGCAAATTGTACTAAGAAAAAAGCAGGCATTGCAATTCTAATAGCTGACAAAATATATTTTAAATTACAAATAATCAGAAGAGATGAAGAGGGCCACTTCATTCTGATGAAAGGAAAAATAAGCCAAGAAGATATTACAATCATGAACATGTATTCACCAAACTCTGGTGCACCCAACTTCATAAAAACAATACTATAGGATTTTAAGATCCAGATTAATCCCAACTCATTAATAGTAGGGGATTTCAGTACCCCAATGTTTCCATCAGATAGGTCAACAGGGCAGAGCGTTAACAGAGAGACAACTGAATTAAACAATACCATATATCAAATGGACCTACCAGACATCTACCGAGTATTTCACCCAAGCACCAAAAAACACACTTTCTACTTAGCACTCCATGGAACCTTCTCCAAAATCCCCTACATACTGGGGCACAAAACAATCGTCAACAAATACCAAAGATTGAAATAATTCCATGTATTCTATCAGACCACAATGTAATAAAGCTTACAGTCAACACTGGAAGAAGCTGTAGTCACCACATGAACACATGGAGACTAAACAACATACTCCTGAATGATGAATGGGTCAAAAGAGAAATTAAGAAATAAATAAAAGTATTCCTGGAAATAAATGAAAAGGACACTACAACACAACAAAACCTCTGGGACATGCTGAAAGCTGTCCTTAGAGGGAAGTTAATAGTTCTAAGTGCCTACATTAAAAAATCAGAAAAAGACATAAATAAATGACTTAACATTACAACTCAAGACACCTGAAAAGCAACAACAAATGAAACCCAAACCCAGCAGACAAGAAGAAATAACAAAAATCAGGGCAGAGATTAATGAAATCAAAAAAAGAAACTAATAAAAAGAATCAATGAACCCAAGAGCTGGTTCTTTGAAAAAACTAAACAAGATTGACAGACTGCTAGTCTCATTAACCAAAAGAAAGAAAGAGCACCTAAAATCAACAAAATCAGAGATGAAAGGGAAAACATCACAGCAGACACCAGGAAGATACAGAACATTATAAGGGAATACTTTAAAAACTTATATGCTACTAAATTTGAAAACCTAAAAGAAATGAATGGATACCTAAAGGCATGGGAACTACCAAAACTAAACCAAGAAGAGACTAACAGCTTA
>NW_008356355.1:353046-355523 GCF_000622305.1 Nannospalax galili
AATCTAATACCAAAGCCAGGTAAAGATACAACCAAAAAAGAAAACTGCAGACCCATATCCTTAATGAACATAGATGGAAAAATCCTCAACAAGGTACTTGTAAATTGCATATAGACACACATCAAAAAAAGTCATCCACCATGATCAAGTCGACTTTATCCCAGAGATGCAGCGATGGTTCAATATATGTTAGTCAATAAACGTGATAAATCATAAAAATGGGTTCTAAGACAAGAATCACGTGGTCATCTCAATAGATGCAGAAAAGGCCTTTGAAAAAATTCAACATGGATTTACATTCAAAGTCCTAGAGGGAATTGGCCTGGAGGGAACATACCTCATCATAATTAAAGCCATATATAACAAACCCACAGCCAACATCATTCTAAATGGAGAAAAACTGGAAGCATTCCTATTGAAATCAGGAACCAAACAAGGCTGTCCACTATTTCCACTTCTCTTTATCATAGTGCTTGAAACTTTTGCAAAAGCAATAAGACAAGAGCAGGAAATTAAAGGAGTAATAATTGGAAAAGAAGAGATCAAATTATCCCTTTTTGCAGATGATATGATACTATATCTAAGAGACACCAAAAATTCTATCAGAAAACTCCTAGAAATTATTAACATATCCAGTAAAGTGGCACGTTACAAAATTAACCAACCAAAGTCTGCTGCCTTTCTATATACCAATAATAAGCAATCAAAGAAAGAGCACATGGAAACACTCCCATTCACAATAGCTGCAAAAAAAAAAAAAAATCTCAGAATAAGCCTGACCAAAGACAGTAAAGACCTCTGCAATGAAAATTTTAAATCTTTAAAGAAACAGATTGTGGAAGAAATCAGAAGATGGAATGACCTCCCATGCTCATGGATTGGAAGAATTAATATTGTGAAAATGACCATCGTACCAAAAGCCATTTATAGATTCAATGCAATGCTAGTCAAAGTCCCCATGAAATTTTACAGAGAATTGAAAAAACCATCCTAAGATTCATGTGGAAGCACAAAAGACCTCAGGTAGCCAAAGCAACTCTGAGCACTAAGACCAATGCTAGGGGCTTACTATAGCAGATTTTAAGCTGTATTACAGAGCTATAGTCATAAAAACAACATGGTACTGGCACAAAAACAGACCCATAGATCAATTAAACAAAATTGAAGACCCAAATATGAGTGCATGCAATTTCAACCACCTGATATTTGAGAAAGGGCCCAAGAACATTCACTGGAGGAAAGACAGCATGTTCAGCAAATGGTGCATGCAAAACTGGATCTCCACCTATAGAAGAATGAAACTAAAACCTATCTTTCACCTTGTACAAAAGTCAACTCCAAATGGATCAAAGACCTCAATGTGAAGCCTTAAACTTTGAAACTGTTAGAAGAACATTGGCAATAACCTACAAGATATGAGCATAAGAAAGGATTTTCTGAACCAGACATCAACTGTTCAGGAAACAAGGTCAAGAATCAACAAATGGGACCTTATTAAACTAAAATGCTTTTGTACATCAAAGGAGGCAACCAGGGAAGTAAACCGAAAACCCACAGAATGGGAGAAAATCTTCACCAGGGCCATATCTGACAGAAGTTTAATATCCAGAATATGTAATGAACTAAAAAAAACAGAGAATCAAGACAAGAAGTAACCCAATTAAAAGATGGTCTAAGGGCCTGAACAGAGAGTTCTCAAAAGAAGAAGTAAACATAGCTATGAAGCATCTTAAAAGATGTTCAAGGGCTGGAGAGATGGCTAAGCAGTTAAGAATAGTGGTTGTTCTTGCAGAAGACCTGGGTTCTGATCCCAGCACCCACATGGCAGCTAACGACTGTCTGTAACTCCAGTTCCAGGGAATTGAATGGCCTCTTCTGTCCTCTACAGGCGTTGCGACACGGGTGTACTTACCTACATGCAGGCAATACACCCATACCCAAAAAATAAAAAAAAATTAAAAAAAAATGTTCAACATCACTAATAATTAGGGAAATGCAAATTAAAACCACTTAAAGATTTTATCTTACCCCAGGGAGACTGACGAAGGTTAAGAGAACAGATGATGCTAAATTTTGGAGAGGATGTGGGGAAAGGGGAACATTCATCCACTGCTGGTGCAGCTGCAAATTTGTTTAACCCCTATAGAAAGCAGTGTGGAGAACTCTTAAAAAACTAGAAATGAACCTCCCATTTGACCCAGTTATACCACTCTTTGGCATATACCCAAAGGACTCATCCTATTGCAGAGACACTTCTATATCCATGTTTGTTGCTGCTCTTTTCACAATAGCTAAGAGATGGATGCAACCTAAGTGTCCCTCAGTTGACGAGTGGATAATGAAAATGTGGTTCATTAATATGATGGAATTTTACTCAGCAGTAAAGAAAGATGAAATCTTGACATTTGCAGGTAAATGGATGGAGCTAGAAACTGTTATACTAAGTGAAGTAACACAGACTCAGAAAAAAAAAAAAA
>NW_008356355.1:355570-369758 GCF_000622305.1 Nannospalax galili
CAAGTGAGTATGTATCCAGACATAACTACAGGAACCAGGATAATGGAAAGGAACCAGGGACACAAAGGAAAAAAACCTGAAAGAGAAGAACAGTAGTAAACAGGCTGTAATAAGGGAGATATGGATAAACATTGGGTTAATTTAATGGAGGGCAGAGGGAACAGTATGCAAGGAACCTGGTGGATAAAGGAAAAGAAGGAGCTCCAGAGAGGTAGGCCATAGGAGAAGGGTATTATTAAGGGAGAAATGGGGAAAATGGGGGCACCTTAGTTGTGGGAACCATGATGGTGGAATTAGACAATGTGAGAGATAAATAATGCCTAGCTCGTTTTAAAAAACTAGAGGGAACCATATTACTCCAACAAGGTACTGACAAATTATACATACCAGATCAAGAAATATATGTCTCGGTAAGTTTTATCTGAGAACAATTGGTCTTTGCCCAAGATTTCTCTACATGACACACAGTAATTAAAAGTACCAGGCTGGTGGAACTAACCTTCCTGGATGTTTAACAGACATACTTTGAGGCCTATAATAATTTGGTCAGACAGTTTTTGCTCCTTGCCCTCATAGGTCGAATAGTTCCAGGAGACTATGAGCATCTCTCAAAATGCCCTGCAATTGTGGTGGGTCACCTGTCCTTTTGATCAAGGAGGCCAAGGACACCCCATGAAATGCACTCGGACCAATGTCCAGCCTACAAAGAGAGGGTCAACACAGAGGAAACATTTCCTCCATGCTTCCCAGAGAAATCAGCCATGGTCGAGCAGGGCCCTTGATTTTTCAAATCTACCAGGGAGAATAAATATAAAAATCTGAAACTCACTGACCACACAGTCAATTAATAGAAAACGTATTATCCTTGTTCTACCTATTTTCAAACACTTAATCAGTAACTTACATATTCATGTATGCTAAAGGAAAATGACTGGAGAAGATGGTATTCATAAATAAAAAGATAGGTCACTATGTATTGTGTTGTACTCGTAAGACCAATTTCATCAGTGGAAAGTTCTCTAGAGATTAGAAGAGAAGGTCCACTCCTTCAAAGAAATTATTCACTATTAAAGTTTTATCACCGGTAACATAACGCAACATGGAAGCTTAACAATTCTTTCATGGTAAGGGAATTTAGTCTTTTTGTTATCCTACTAAATATAATTCCATAAAAGACTGGTTACAGGGGCAGGAGAGATGGCTCAGTGGTTAAGAACACTGGTTAGTCTTGCAGAAGACCCGGGATCCAATCCCAGCACCCACATGGTGGCTAACAACCACCTGTAACTCCAGTTCCAAGGGATCCAAAACCCTCTTCAGACCTCTTCGGGTACTACATCACACAGATGCACTTACATACATGCAGGCTGTACACAGAAATTAAAATAATAAAGAAAATTCCTTAAATGAAAAAAAAAAGACTGATTGCAATGTTTTCCTCTAGCATCTAAGCTTAATCACCGTCAGGATATTTCCTGTAGCCATGAACTTACTGCTGGGTTCCCCAGTCTCAAGTATTCACAAGGGTTTCCATCTTTTTAAATCAACCAAACCTTTTGTCAATTTTCCTCCTTCCCTCCCTGCCTGCTTTCTTTAAAAATACTTTAACCTTTATTTGATAGATCAATAACAGTTGTATATTTATCTGTCTGCATAATATCAAAGTGTTTATTAAGCTCTCTATTTTCAAATGAATCTTTTTGTTTTTGAGTGTGTTCAAAACTGGTTTTATTATCCTTGTTAAAGAGTTTACATATTATTCTGTTATTTCTGTCTTGTATCATTGTCTGTGTTCTTCAACACTATTTCTGGAGTCTTCAGTTCTTGCATGGACAGCTGACATCTAAAGATATATGCTACATTTTTCCTGGTATAAAATTCATAGCTACACAGACTTGGCTACAATCCTAGAAACCTTGGTATTCAGATTAGGCCATCATATTCCCACTCACAGAAATGAAAGGAAGGGAGCTGCCCCATTCCTTCCTTAGCTCTAGAGGTGAACAGATGAGTGTGCTTACAATGTATTATATCCACCTCCTCTGGCTAAAATGGTAGCAAATGCAAGGGAAAAGACACATAGTTGAAAAAGTCTAGGCCTCTCAATATGTGATGAAACCCAGCTACTGGGAATGAGAAATGAGGTTCTTAATTTGAGGCCTTTGATCTTTGGGTTTTCTTAAGCTAGATGGAATTATCCTATTAAAAACCATATCCAGAAAGTATACAAACTAAAGTCATATGCTGCTCATATATTTAATTGTATTATTATGTAATTAAATATTAAAACTAAATATTATTATCCAAAGCTGATAAGTTCAATTTGCTAAATCGGTAGTTAAAATGGTATTTCATTGTGAAAAGTTCAATACTATATTAAAATTTTCAGTTTGGGCAAAGAAAGCAAACAATATCTATATCTGATATCTTCCCAGAAAATGCAGGTTAGGTCACATACCTGAACAGTCTGGAAAATACAGCACTACATATTAATTATGTTCTGTAATATATGAGCAATATGTGATTATAAGACTTGTGTAGATGATATATGACTATCAATGATCAGCCACTGCCTTGTGCAGAGGTGATGTTCCAAATAGTTATCTTCTTCAGTTTCATTTTTCTGAGTGAAAAGAACCTGATATCAGCAAATAACGTTAAGCATATAGGTTGTTACGCAAAGCCATGGCCACTGCTCATGATAAATACAGAGCATTTCTAAAAGCCCTAGTGAGATATCTGGTACCAGAAAGATCTGTTTGAAGAAGTATATTTATGCTTAAACTTGAAAAACAAAATAGGAGTGATGAGAAGAAAATGGGACAAAAGAAGTTGAATTGGAGTTTCTTATTATGTCTAAGGAAATTGAATACCTTCAAAGAACTAGATCTAATTTAACTGGACAAAAATGATAAAAAGTGTGGACAGAGAGGTTATAATACATATGTGGGAGTTGATCCAAGTTAAAACAGGCAGTTGAGAATTTGGGAAATGTCAATGCCGTCTCAATGGAATTTGAGGACACGGAATACCCTTTAAATGACAGAAATGGAGAGGGTGGCATTGTATCTCAACTTCTAACACCCCTGATGCTGTTTAGTGAAGGATTTATTGGGGTGGGAGGCATCAGAAATGGAAAGAAGTGATATTAATAATTGGGATTACATTTCAGAGCATGGAAGAACTCTCTGTCAAAATGCTAAATACAAGCAAATACAATAATGCTTTTGCATTGTTTTGGCAATCTTCACACAAGCAATTCTTTTCTACAACATTCATGTGGATCTTGTATTACTGCTGTTATTTTTTAGATGTGAAAAACACCCAAAAAGTTAAATGGTTATGGGATTTTTTAAAGAAAATTTGTATGAAAATACATGTTTTGATATTGAACAGTTTCTTGACATCAGATTTGCGTCTCAACACATTGAGGCCTTCTTTCAAAGACATCTCATTAGGGCATCCAAGAACAACACCATCAGAACAGGACAATGTACAGTAGGAAGGGACATTTATGCAAATGAATGTGGGTGCACACACATAGCATGATTGTGTGTCAGGGGCATTAGTTATTGAGATATCCTTAGAAGGGTGGTATTGACTACTATGGGACCCTGCAGCCTAATGGATACAGCATAAATTGACATAAAATATAGATTCAAGCTGGATCCTAGTTTCCTCTCCCTACAAACTCTGTGATAAGTGTAGGGCTCAAAGTACTATTACTACCAAACCAGTAACTAACAGTATCATTCAAAGTTTCAGTTTTCTATGTTTTCCTCATCTCTATATTAGTTAACCATCTTTTTTTCCTGTCAGTAGAAAGTTTTGTTTGTTTAGCATTTCAGTTAATAACAGTATCAAAACATCATTTTAGAATAATTACTTTATGTACTATGAACTTTCATTAAATATTGCTTTTAAACTACCTTAGTTAATGTATAACCTGGATAATTGATTTATCCATTCTGTAACATGGTTTTATCTTCAAAGCTGTAGATATACATCTTGATCTATTTATATATGCTAGAATTAATCTAAGAAATTTATAGTTAGTCAATTTAACTCCAGAAAGCTTTCCTAATCTTCATTTCACAGGTGTGAAATGAGTCAGAAAAATTTAGTAAGTTAGCCAGATTATATGATTTTTACACAGTGAAACAGTGCAGAGAACTATTCAGTTCTGGGAGAATTTGAGCTAAAACACAACTTCCACTAAATTTCATTAATTATTAATAGACACCCATCAAATCCTTTTTAGTTATGTTTATGATAGTGAACTACTTCTATTTTTAATTTACCTCTATGGCAATTATACCTTATGTAAATATATACAATCAGTATATAATCTTCTTATGAAATTATAGTTTATAAACAATGCATTAAATGAATGAGTGTTTTGCTTTCCAAAATAACTTTGAGATGTTTTAAATTTTCAGTCATTGTGTTACAATTAAATAATGTCACTTATATGTATGCAAAACAGAATAGTAACTCCTGGACAGATAAAGTTAAGATAGTCATTCTTAAGGACGGAGGTACCCTGAATTAAAACTATGATGATTTAAATTGAGCATCACATTCATGAGGATACTCATAAACCATGAAGCAGGTATGCATCTGCTTTTCCCTTTGTGATGGTTTATCCTTCGCATAACTGCTATGATGGAAAAAAAAAAAAGGTGCTGATTTTCACTGTTTTCTCTGTGCGCTGCAGTTTACACCTGTGGCCAATCTTTTTAATTATCAGGAACACTGTAGTTGACACAATTTACGTCCATGTGGCAGTCTTCATTATATTCCCTTGAAAAACTACTGGCAAATGGCAAGACTGCAGATGCCAACCTGCATGGATAGTTGAAGCAGAATCTTCTTTGCTTTCAAATTTGGGCATGCGTATTAGGCAAGATAATTGTTTTGAGAAACAACAGTGAGCTTCAATGTAATGAAAAATTTCAGGTTATTAAAATACTTGGCTCATTCTCGTCTAAGTGCCACAAAATGTACTGTTTCTGTGCAGTGGAATTTGTTTATTGCTATTCATTGAAATAGGAAACGGCAGGCTGAGGAGTCGATTTATGGGAGCATAGTGGACACTTGAAATTTCAGCACTGCCAAAATTATAATCTACTGCAAACAGCTTGCTCTACTCTTTGCCAGCTAAGGAAATGCTGCAGGAGAAAGATACTAG
This sequence comes from Nannospalax galili, assembly GCF_000622305.1. Lineage (NCBI taxonomy): Eukaryota > Metazoa > Chordata > Mammalia > Rodentia > Spalacidae > Nannospalax > Nannospalax galili. Next base: position 360,762 of record NW_008356355.1, read on the forward strand.
ATCAATGGGAATACAAATGGGTTACTGTGTAATGGATTAGAACTCTTTGTTTAATCTTCAGAAGATGACTTTATTTCTTGTAGTAATTATGTTAGAATTCTCCTGTGAATGGGTTCATTAATAGGCTTCATTTAAAAGCTGATAGAGGTAGTGGCTTTAAGTAAAAATATAAAGAACCTGTTACAAACTAGTGTGACATATTTTCAACGTCAAAAATTAAGTGGAAACTATTTTATCATAATAAAATCTACAACCAAAATAGTATATATTGTATGCCTATACAAGTGTGTTGTATGTATGCAGTATAAAGGCACAATGCAAAGGTTTGAATAAATAAATCAAAATATATTGACTGTATATCACAGAGTTAAAGCTGTATATTTTAAAAATTATGTATGACTACTTTTTAAAACATTAAAAAAATCTTATTTATTTTTATTTTATGTGTATGAGTGTATTGCTTGCATATATGTGAGTGCACCCGGGTCGTACAGTGCCACCAATGTCAGAAGAGGGCTTCATTCCCCTGGAACTGGAGTTAAGGATGATTCGTAGCCACCATGTGGGTTCTGGGAATCGAGCCTGAGTCTTCTGCAAGAGCAGTCAGTGCTCTTAACCACTGAGCCTTCTCTCCAGCCCCAATATATGACTACTTTCATGCTGACTCAGATAAGCACCCAGTGTGGAGCAAGGGAAATGGCCAGCCGGCCCTGGCCCTAGCCTGTGAACTGTTGGCAAATGATTACTGGTGGGTGTGGGATAATAGATTGTCTTTAAGATTCCTAGATCCACTGAATAGACTCCAATGCATAAACTTGCACTGAAGGACATCTGGGTTCAAATGCTTGACCAGATAGGACTTGACATATATTACTGTGCTGGATAGCTTTAGTATCAACTTGACACACCTGGGTTGAGGGAGCCTCAATTGGGGAATTTCATCTATTGGACTGGCCTGTGGCCATATCTGAGGGCATTTTCTTGATGAGCGATGTGGGAGGGCCCAGCCCACTGTGGGTGTTGTCACCCCTGGGCCTGTGTTGCATAAGAAAGCAGGCTGAGCAGGGCCCAGGGGAGCAAGGCAGTAAGAAGATTTCTGGATATGTCTTACTTCCATTTTGTAGCCCTACCCACATTAGGGGAAAATAAAATTTTCCTATAAGTACTTGCCTTGGAAGTAGGTGTTAGAAATTGTTATATGAATGCAACACATCTTAATTTTTACATTCTTCTCAATATTAAAATAACACAAGATAGTTGTGCAGGGAAGCATGCTGGACCCATAAAATTGCACAAGATAAACATATGATACATAGAAACATTGCTGTCTAAAATGCTAATGAGTAAAGACATATTTTTGTACTCTGACTTTTAATAAAGTTCTCCTCATGTGTCTGTTTTACATCAATTGCATTTAGCACCCTTTTTCTGGTTTTAAGGGAATCTGTCATTTATGGTTCATTTTAACGGAGATGTATAATCTGCTGAATTTCTCTGTGGCATTGGTGATTGGAAACACAAGAAACATCAACACATCAAGTATTTATAGTTCATCTGGAAGGAGCAGCCAGTTTCTGAAATTTCTTCTCAATTATTAATGCAGCACGACATAATGAGCTGGAATTTTAGTAAAGTGGAGTTTTTATTCTCATTCAGAGCAAGCCAAGCATACATGTGCTTGTTTATGGAAAACTTGGTACTTTACAGTAGACTATGCTAAATTACCAGCTATGATATCCTGCCTGAATGAAGGCAAACCACTGCTTGTTTAGTACTTTGTCCAGTCTCCCTCAGACCTTCATGGAACACTGAAATCCCCTGGGTCCTTCGCTCAGCGAGGCATTCTTATTCTGTCTGTAGTTCATTGTGGGTATCAGTAGTTTGAAAGTTAACATATTTTTTAAATCTACTGCTTAAGTTGAGAACCATAGATTTAGGCTAAGGAATGCTGCCTCACTTATTAACTTGTTAAATAGCCATAGGATTCTGGTAGGTATGTTTCACATATTTATATTTATCATATATATACATATCATATCATATATATTTATATTTCACATGTAAATGTTTTCTTCAGCGTTTCTGTTTTTGAATTTCCATATAGTGGGAGAATTTTCTTTTTAGCATGCAAAATAAAGACAATAGTTACTTTGAAGACTTTAAGGGCATATGGTGTTAAAATTAGTATTTACAATATATTCATAGTTAATATTTGCATATGTTTGGTGCATAATTATGCATTGTATATGTGTGCATGTATATATATGTTTTGTATTGTGATATGCATACATTTATATATTTGTACAGGTGTGAATGTGTCTGCACATGTAGATACATATAGACAAATCGGTTAAATAGATAAAGAATTTTCAACATTGTCTTGAAACCTCACAATTGTAAAAACATACATGGATTAGTCCATTTATTTGGGCTGTGATTCAGGCACACTCAGAGACAAAGACTAAAATTGTTGGTGAAATTGAATGTGGCCCACATGCCACAGTTCAGAGGGATGTACTTCTTGAAGCTTAAAGACAGTGGAATTGGGTTGGAGAGATGGTTCAGCAGCTCAGGGCATGACTGCTCTTGCAGAGGATGCAGGTTTAATTCCTAGCATCCACATGGCAGCTAACAACCATCCACAACTCCAATTACAGGGGATGCGCTTATACACATGCAGGCAATATGCTCACACACAAAATAAAAATAATAATCTTTTTTTTAAAGAGATGGAAATTGTGTAGGATTTCTATAATTTTTTACATTAAAGCCTAAATCTTCCACAGGTAAGTAATTTTGTTTTTTTCTTCATTGTTAAATGTTATTTTTTTTCTTCAAATCTCTATAGTTACATACCAGCATCCTTGGTTTTAACTTCTCTCATGGTCTTTATTATCCTTTCGGATATTCATATGTATTTTCTCAGATATCATATTAATTTAAATTTTGTTGATTTATTATTATTTTTTTATTTAGGGGAGGAGAAGGGACATGAAGGGGGGCATGAGAAGGTGCCAGGCAAGAAAGAGGTGGGACAGGGTGAGAAGGGGTGGGAAGAGGCATGGCAAGAAGATGAAGGTGAGGGTGAGGCATAGAAGGACCTTTGTTGATTTTTTAAAATGTATTATAATGTTTACATCAGGTTAAATATTATGGTTTTCAAATAGTTGAAATTTATTATTGGAAAAGTGTTTGAAGTCCTTTATAGCTCTGTGAAAGCTACAGTGCAGTACTTGTTTTTATGATCATGTGCTGTGGTTTTATTATACCCGGGTTTCTTGCTTCTACCTAACTCAGTCTGTAGACTTGTAGTTAGATACCACCTAATACACACGAGCCAATATGTCATACCCTTTCCCCACCTACTATCTCTAGCCTTTGGTAATCTCCATCCTTCTCTAACTTCTATGAGATCAGTGTTAGTGCATAATTCATGAGTGAAATCATGCACTCCTATTCTGTGTCTGACTCAGTTATTTAGCATGATGCTCTTGAGGTCCATGCAAGTTTTTGCAAATAATGTGAATTTATCTTTTTTGTGGTTGAAGAATATTTCAATGTGTATGCATAGTATATATTTTAAAAATTTATTTCTTTAGAATTTAATGCATGAGTTCTATATTTATATCATGTCAACCTTGCCTTCTCCTTCCCAAAGCTCTTCCTATGCTCCCAAATCCCTCTGAGTTCCATGACTACTTCCTTAATTTTTATTCCAACCTACTGTGTCCAATAAATAGTAGTCAAATGAAACATCTGTGTAGGACTGACCAGTTGGAATAGAATAATCTACAGGCAGCTTGGCTCTGGATAAGGTGGATTTTCCTCATTCTCTTCAGTCATATCAGGCTATGGTTGAAATGCTGCAGCAATTCAACTTGTAAGTCTGTACCTATAGGTGGGAACTTGTGAAATTTCCCTGTCCACATTGGTATGTCGACTCGTATTGCAATTATGCAGGTGTTATTTGGGCAACCACGCTGTTAAAATTTCATGGCAGCAGCTTCCTTGTCATGTTGAGAAGACATTATCTAGCAGCATGTGTCCTGGTCCTCTGGCTCTCACAGTCTTTCCACTCCATTTTCCATGATGTTCCCTGAGTCATAGGGGTACGGGTTTAATTATAGACATATCATTTGGGTCTGCACACCTCACAGTCACGTATTCTCTACATTTTGACAAGATGTGGATCTCTGTAATAGTCTCCATTTGTTGTAGAAATATTTGTGATGAGGGCTGAGTATTACAGTTATGTCTTAAGATTTTGAGATATGATCCACAATCGAACATACCTTCATGATAAAAGTGCTAGACCAAGAATAGGACTAGAGAGAACATGCTTCAACCTAATAAAGGCTATATATGACAAACCCATAGCCAACATCACTCTAAATAAAGCAAAACTCAAAGCAATCCCATTAAATCAAGAGACAGGGCTGTGCTTTCCACTGTCCCCACTCCTCTTAAAGATAGTTCTTGAAGCTCGAGGTAGAACAAGACAAGATAAAGAAATTGAAAGGATAGGAAAATAATTCTCATTTTCCAATTTTCAGACCTATTATTAATCACAAGAAACTCCAAATATTCCTGCAAACCTACATATGATCGACACTATCAGCAATGTGACGGCATCAAGTTACAAAAATCAGAAGTCTTTTTTTTATTTTTAAAATTTTTTTTATAAGAAGCATTTCATCACAGCTTTAACATACTCAATAACAATTTCCAGAGCAAAGATACATCTCTATCAAAAGTGGCTATAAAATTTTTAGGTTCACGGTTGAATTCACAGTTATACAATGTTGAACTCAGTATAAACCTTGTAAGACATAAAATTGAATGAGTATTTAACCTTAAAAAAAGATCTCCATTTCATTTAAAAATATACTATTTCTTATAGAAAGACTCATTGTTTTTACTAATAAAACTTAGATGTTAGTGCATGCATCTTTAATCTGCATGTATCTGATTATTACTGGTCATGGTCATTTGCACTCAGATTCTTGGCACCTATGCATGGATATAAAGTCATTGCGTAGATTCGAATGGTAATGTTGATCACCTCTACTAATTAACATGACATAAATTTTTATGTGTCCCCCTCAAATATAACTCATTTTTTAATTTGTTGATTTTTTTTGTTTGTGTATATCACAGAGAACATCTATATACCCACTTCCCAGATGGCACCCTCCCATAGCCTCCCCACCACACGAGAGCCCTTTTACTCTGTCTTCCTTGCTTCTGTCCACTGTGTTGTCAGCACCCCCAGCCATTCCACACTACTTGCCCTTCTGGTGAATCTAGTCAGCCTATCTAGAGGTCCTTGTTTTAGGAGGGTCAGCTGTTCCTCATCTAGCAGTAATCAGTTGTCAATATTCCTTTAGATAAGATTGGGGTCTGTTATTCATTTTCCCAGTTCTATGCAGGGTTACTATCTGGGAGTCCCTTTGGCCACCCTGGCCAACAACTCAAAAGAAGGTATCTCCTATTTGGCATTGTTGCTTGTTATATAACCTTTAGCTATACATATAGACTCTTAAAAAATTATATTGGACCCTTTAATCTTTGGTTATACATTCCTTTTGGGTGTTTAAGGCCACACAGTTGGCTCAGATAAACAGATTTATTTTTACTCTTAAGGCTGTATGAGGATCTGTTCCTCAGGGGTCACATGGGATTGGGAGGAGCCCCTGGCTTCTTTCATTTACCAATTCCACCTATGTGAAGGTAAGTCACAGGTCCTACTCGTCATGGCTGGCTTCACTTGGAGGCATGGAGGAAATATTTCCTCTGTGTTGACCCTCCTCTTTATAAACAGGACACTGGTTCAAGTCCATTTTGTGGGGACTCCACAGCTTCATTGATCAAGAGGACAGGTGACTCACCACACTTACAGGACATTTTGAGAGCTGCTCATAGCTCCCTGGAACTAGTTGACCTAGGAGGGCAAGGAGCAAAAACTGTCCTTTATATACCTTTGACCAAATTAGTATAGGCCTCAAAGTTTGTCTGTTAAACATCCAAGAAGCTTATTTCCACCAGTCTGGTACTTTTAATTACCATGTGCCAAGTAAATGAAGCTTGGGCAGAGACCAGTGGTTCTCAGATAAACCTTGCCTAGACATATATTTTTGATCTGGAATGTATAATTTGTCAGTAGGTTGTTGGATGAATATGGTTCCCTCAGGTCTTTGAAGCTAGCTAGGCATTATTTATCTCTCATATTTTTTAACACTTCCATCATGGTTTCCCCAATTAAGGTGCCCAAATTTTTCCCATTTCTCCCTTAATTATACCCTTATACTATGGTCCTACCTCTCTTGAGCTCCTGCTTTCCCTTTATTCCCAGGGTTCCTTGTATACCTTTCCCTCCCCGCTCCCTAAAACTAACCCAATTTTTATCCATATCTCCCTTATTAAGGCCCGTTTTCTACTGTTCTTCTCTTTCGGGTTCTTTCTTTTCCTTTACCTCCCTGTTTCCTTTCCATTATCCTTGTTCCAGCAGTTATGTATGGATACATACTCATTTTTCAGGATTTGATGCTAGGATCCAGATATGAGGGAGAGTATGTGTCGTTTATTTTTATTTTCTTTTTCTGAGTCTGTATTACTTCACTTAGTATAACAGTTTCTAGTCCCATCCATTTACCTGCAAATTTCATGATTTCATCTTTCTTTACTGCTGAGTAAAACACCATTGAATAAATGAACCACATTTTCATTATCCACTTTTCAATTGAGGGACACTTAGGTTGATTCGATCCCTTAGATATTGTGAAAAGAGCAGCAACAAACATGGATGTACAAGTGTCTCTGCAATAGGATGAGTTCCTTGGGTGTAAGACAAGGAGTGGTATAACTGGATCAAATGGTAGGTTCATTTGTAGTTTTTTAAGAGTTCTCCATACTACTTTCCATAGGTGTTGCACAAGTTTGCAGTCCCACCAGCAGTGGATGAGCGTTCCTCTTTCCCCACATCCACTTCAAAATTTTTATCATTTGTTCTCTTGATCTTAGCCAGTCTGACTGGGATAAGATGAAATCTTAAAGTTGTTTTAATTTGCATTTCCCTAATTACTAGTGAAGTTGAATATCTTTTAGATGCTTCTTAGCCAGCTTTTTTTCTTCTTTTGAGAACATTCTGTTCAGATCCTTAACCTATCTTTTAATTGAATTACTTCCTTTCTTTAGTCTTTGTTTTTTGTGTTCGTTATATATTCTGGATGTTAAACCTCTGTCAGATGGGTCCCTGGTGAAGTTTTTTTGCCTATTCTGTGGGTTTTCTCTTCACTTTCCTGGTTGCCTCCTTTGATGTACAGAAGCTTTTTAGTTTAATGAGGTGCCATTTGTTGATTCTTGACCTTATTTCCTGGGCAGTTCATGTATGGTTTACAAAATCCTTTCCTACACTTATATGTTGTAGGTTTCTGCCAATATTTTAGTCTAACAGTTTTATAGTTTGAGGCTTTACATTGAGTTCTTTGATCCATTTGGAACTGAATTTGTGCATGGTGAAAGATAGGGGTTTGGTGTCATTCTTCTACAGGTGGAGATCCAGTTTTGGAGAATCATTTGATGAACATGCTGTCTTTCCTCCAGTGAATGTTGTTGACCCCCTTGTCAAATATCAGGTGGCTGAAATGGCATGTACTCATATGTGGGTCTTCAATTTTGTTCCATTTCTCTATAGGTCTATTTTTGTGGCAGTAACATGTTGTTTTTATGACTATTGCTCTGTAATACTGTTTAAAATCTGGTATAGTAACCCACCAGCATTGTTCTTAGTCATCATGGAGTTGCTTTGTTTATCTGAGGTCTTTTGTGCTTCCATATGAATCTTAGTATGGTTTTTCCTGATTTTTAAAAAAATGTTATGGGGATTTTGATTGGCATTGCATTGAATCTACAAATGGCATTTGATAGGATGGTCATTTTCACAATATTAATTCTTCCAACCTATGAGCATGGAAGGTCCTTCCATCTTCTGATATCTTTCTGAATCTTTTTCTTTAAAGATTTAAAATTTTCATTGTAGAGGTCTTTAATGTCTTTGGTCAGATTTATTCTGAGATTTCTATTTTTTCTGCTATTGTAAAGAGGTGTGTTTCCATGTACTCTTTCTCTGATTGCTTGTTATTAGTACACAGAAAGGCTACTGATTTTTGTAGATTAATTTTGTAACATGCAATTTATTGCACGTGTTCATAATTTCCAGGAGTTTTCTGGTGGAATTTTGGGCATCTCTTAGATATAGTATCATACAGTCTTCAAAAAGGGATAATTTTATCCTTCCAATTATTACTCCTTTAATGTCCTTCTCTTCTCATATTGCTCATGCAAGAGTTCCAAGCACTATGTTAAAGAGGAGTGGAGATAGTGGACAGCCCTGTCTGGTTCCTGATTTCAATGGGAATGCTTCTAGTTTTTCTCCAATTAGAATGTTGTTGGCTGTGGGCTTCTTATATATGACTTTAATTAAGTTGAGGTATATGGCCTCTAGTCCAATTACCTCTAGGACTTTGAACATAAATGCATGTCAAAGGCCTTCTCTGCATCTATTGAGATGATTATGTAGTTCTTTTCATTGAGCTCTTTTATATGATTTATTATGTGTATTGGTTTATGTATATTGATCCATCCCTACATCTCTGGAATAAAGCAACTTGATCATGATGGATGACCTTTTTGATGTGTGTCTGTATGTGTTTTGCAAGTGTTGTCTTGTTGACAATTTTTACATCTATGTTCATAAAGGATATGGGTCTATAGTTTTCTTTTTGGTTGTATCTTTACCTGGCTTTGGTATTAGAGTGATGCTGGCTTCATAGAAGAAATTTGTATATTCTCCCTCCATTTCTATCTTTTTGAATAAATTAAGTAGTATTGGATGTAGATCTTTAAATGTCTGGTAGAATTCTACTGTAAATCCATCTGGGCCTGGGCTTTTCTTAGTTGGGAGGCTTTGTATTACTGTTTCAAGTTCCTTAAATATTT
>NW_008356355.1:369768-423773 GCF_000622305.1 Nannospalax galili
GTTAATCTCTTCACGATTTAGTTTTGGTGGTTCTCACGCCTTTAGATATCCATCCATTTCTTTTAGGTTTTCAAATTTAATATAGCATATAGGTTTATAAAGTATTCCCTTATAATGTTCTCCATCTTTCTGGTGTTTGTTGTGATGTTTCCCCTTTCATCTCTTATTTTGTTGATTTGGAGGTGCTTTATCTTTCTCTTGGTTAACTGGGCTTGCGATATGTCAGTCTTTTTTATCTTTTCAAAGAACCAGCTCTTGGATTCGTTGATTCTTTGGATTGTTTTCTTTGTTTCAATTTCATTAATTTCTGATCTGATTTTTGTTATTTTTTCTTATCTGCTGTGTTTGGGTTTCATTAGTTGTTGCTTTTCAAGTGTCTTGAGTTGCAATTTTAAGTCATTTATATGTGTTCTTTCCGATTTTTTGATGTAGGCACTTAGAGCTATAAACTTCCCTCTAAGGAGAGCTTTCAGCATGTCCCAGGAGTTTTGTTGTGTTGTTTTGTCCTTTTCATTTAGTTCCAGGAATACTTTTATTTCTTTCTTAATTTCTCTTTTGTCCCATTCATCATTCAGGAGTGTGATATTTAATCTTCGTGTGTTCATGCGGTTACTAGGTCTTCTTCCAGTGTTGATTTTAAGCTTTATTGCATTGTGGTCTGGTAGACTGCATGGCATTCTTTCAATCTTTTTGTATTTGTTGTGCTTTTTTTGTGCCCCAGTATATGGTCGATTTTGGAGATGGTTCTATGGGGTGTTTAGTAGAAAGTATGTACTTTGGTGCTTGGGTGGACTATTTGGTAGATGTCTGTTAGGTCCCTTTGATGTATGGTATTGTTTAATTTAGATGCCTCTCTGTTAACTCTCTGTCCAGTTGACCTATCTAATGGAGACAGTGGGGTATTGATGTCCCCTACTATTAATGAGTTGGGATTATTCTGGGTCTTAAAGTCATGTAGTATTGTTTTTATGAAGTTGGGTGCACCAGAATTTGGTGAATATATGTTCATGATTGTAATATCTTCTTCATTTTTTGTTCCTTGATCAGAATGAAGTGGCCCTCTTTATCTCTTCTGATTAGTTTTAGTTTAAAGTCTATTTTGTCATATATTAGAATTGCAACGCCTGCTTTTTTCTTAGTACCTTTCACTTGGTGTATTTTTTTCTGTCCTTTCACCTTAAAGTAGCTCCTGTCCTTGAAAGTGAGATGAGTTTCTTGCAGACAACAAAAAGATGGGATTTTTGTTTTTTTTTGTTTTGTTTATTAATCCATTCACCTAGTCTGTCTTTTGACTGGGGAGTTTAGTCTGTTGATATTTAAAGATATTACTGAAAGATGTGTACTGAATCCTGTCATTTTTATTTCTTTTCACATTTTTGATATAGCTTTGCTTTTCCACACTTATACCTTCATTGAATTTCTTTCCACAACCCCTTGTGTATAGTCATTTCCTTCTTCAGCTCTTTGTATTGCTTCAAGTACTCTGTGAAGGGCTGGTTTTGCAGACATTAATTCTTTCAGCCTATTTATGTCATGGAAGACTCTTCTTTCCCCTTCAACTATAATGGACATTTTGGCTGGGTAAAGTAATCTGGGTTGGCATCTATGGTCATTTAGAACCAGAAATACTTTGGTCCAGGCTCTTCTGTCTTTCATAGTTTGAACTGAAAAGTCAGCTGTAATTCTGAATAGGCTTTCTTTTATATGTGACTTATTGTTTTTCTATTTCAGCTTTCAGTATCCTCTCTTTGTTCACTCTTCTGAATTCATTCAGAAGTTTATCCCTATCTTCCTTCAGTTCTTTGATTTCTTTTTTGTGTGTTCTTTAAATCCACTGAATTCTTTTATCCTGTTTGTAATTGTTCTTTTGAGTTCCGTGTCCTTCATTATTCTCATTGTACTCCTCTAGAGGACTACTGGTATTTGGTGGGGATATGTTATTTTGGATTTTTATGTTATTATTTTTCTCTGTGACTTTGATGTGTGAATTTCTTTTATAGTTTCTGATTCTTGTGTGAGACTCAAACCTTCAAGTTTAGGTCTGCTCCTTTTTTAAACATTATGTGACTTTGTGGTTTACTTTTTGGGCTAGAAAACCTGGTTGGTCTAGGCTTCTGGTTCTCTCTTTTGATTTTTATATTGGAGTGGCCAAATTGCTTTTGTCTTCAGGAGTTCCCACAGAGGCCCAAGTCAGATGAGGATCAGATGCTCTCAGGCTTTCTTCTAAGGTCTGGATACCTCCAGGAAAGATGTTGTCCTCAGGAATTTTGGGGCTGGACTGGCCTGGGAGCAGGGCCCAGGGAAATGCTGGTTTTGGGCAGCTGGTGGCCATGCCACCCATGAAACAGAGGGAGGTGTAGTTTGGACCAGACCCAAAGGGCTCCCTGGGACATTGAAAAGGATCTGGGTTGGTCTGGATGCAAACGCTTAGGAAGCAGTGGTGGCTCCAAGCCTAGATGTCAGCCCTGGTGTCTGGGGTGCCAAGACAAGAAATAGGCCTTACCCAGCCTAGAAGGAGAGATGGGGCAGGGTAGCTGGTACATTGTATGAGGCTGGGGGTGTCAAGGCACTGTGGGCACGACTGGACTTATGCTGGAGAGAGGGTGGTTGGTTGTGCAGCCCAGGGAAGCAGGGCCAGAAATCTTTCTACTTACCAATAGCAAGCATACTGATAAAGAGAGCATGGAAACACTCCCACAAAAACCTAAAAAATATCTAGGAATAAACCTTACCAAGCAGCTAGAAGACTTCTACATGGAAATCTTTAAATCTAAAAAAATAGTGTGAAAAAATTTCTCCTTCCTCAGGTAAGTGTAAGCTAGGCAGGGGGAAGATGAGGAGCACCCTGGGAAGAGGGGCAGAGCCCACTGCTATATGGAGAGTTAGCACAGCCATTTGAGGAGCTTGGGGAGTGAAGAGTGCAGCTAGGAATGGATAATGGTGGGCATGAGAATGGCCAGTGGAAACCCTACCCATCTTGTAAGCTCTACTGTAGGGTGAGATGAGGCAGACTGGGGTGAAAAAGTGATTGGGAATCACAAGCTGCCACATGGAGTGGCTATGAGGGTTTATGAGGAGCAATTTCTTTGTAAGTCACCCCCCACCCCAAATGTCATAAAACGGTACAAAACTTAAACTAAAAATGTCTTATGTTAGTCTGTGAGCCCTGGGGCCTCAGAGGGCGCATGCATGAGCCTCCCAAAAAGGAAAAGGGAAGAATATTTAGTGCAGCAAATTGGGATAGTTGTGTAGGATGGTGCTGGAAACAACAAACCACAGGAGTTTGGGAAAAGCAAGGGATTAGGTGGCACTGCTGATGTGGATCTAAACAATGGATCATAAAATATGTAATTAGAATGACACAGGTCACAGAGATGCTGATGGACTCAAAGGAGAAAATCCCTGGGCCACAACTGTACTGAAAATGTGGGGAAACAGCTCACTTGTTAAAAACAAAAGAAAGAAAAGGAATCCACCCATACATGGATCTGAAAAGTCTTTAAAGGTCAAAAAACCTAAAAAAGTTTCTGGGATCCTCTGATGCACGGGAGAACCAAGAGTGAGGGCTTGGTCACTTTGCATAATAAAAGATTTGCCCAAGGCTGAGGAAGCTGAAAGGCTAGGGAGTAACTGGCAGATGCGGTTTCGACCTCAGAGTTTGAGATAGAAAAAAACAGAACATTTTAACTTGTGTAAGGTTAGGGGACCAAGGTTCAAAGGACTTAGGAAAAAAGACAGATGGTAGTGAAAAAAAGAAACGACCTAAAATTAAAAGTAGCTAAAGCTGCCCCTCAGATTCAACCTTTGATACAAAAACAGAAAAAAAAGCTAACAGTACTGTAGCTAGGAAATACTCCACACTGGAGCTGTTGAAAAATTTAGATGCAAGCAATCAAAGACTGCCTCACCATGTGGCTCATGAGGGTCTGTGACATGGGGGCAAATAATGTCTGTCTAAGACCTTCAGAAGTTTCACAAATGAATTATATAACGACTCATCTGTTCTTGTGACATAGACTGTTCAACCTAGGCCAGTGTAGGGGGGAGCAGTCCTTAATGGGATGGCTGGTGCAGGGCATTAAGGATACATCATCATCACCAAGGGAAACTCCCATGATTAACAAAGGCTGGAGGACTCTAAAGTAGGGGCAGACAATACTAAGAGAATTAGGTATGAGAAAAGCAATATATGATGCCCTGTTCACTGGGCCAGGTGAGACTGTGTTCACCAGAGATATAACAAAAAGCTTAATTCAACTGGGACCTCAAGAATGGTATAGAGCTTTAATGGTTTTGCTGAGCCCCTTAATGGGACAGGATCTTTGTAAAGTGAGAGAGGCTTTAGCAGATATAAGTGACTCTGACTAGTGTATAAACCATTGTCTGTATAATAACAGAATACCCTACAAGAGATATAAAAAAGACAAGACAGAAGAAATGGTCCATTTGGGTTACTCAAAGATAAATGTGCCAAGATTTATGTCAAGTCCACATTTCCAAAGAAAAAAATTGATGGAAAACCAAACTCAACACTAAGGAGTTTCTGGAAGGCTTTAAAACCATAAGAACAGGTTACAACAGTTGTTCAAAGGAGAAAAACTGTCCCAAGGGTAGTTAAGGATCCCCAAAGATTAAATAAGATGCATTTCTCTCCTAAAAACAGCTATGCTAAGGGTGGCAGCAGTTTTTCACACTGAAGCCTCCCCTAGCAGCCAGATTATGTTTAATGGAGACATGACAGATATGGCTACATCAGGAGGCAGACCCGGGGCCTGCCAGACTCAGGGAACCAACAGGTGCAGCAGGGACAAGAGAAACCCCTGCCCCCTTAGCCTGGTGCAGGGTCAGCAACTGGAGCCAACACCTGTATGTGTATCAAGGATTAAAGGATAAAAAAAGACTCCATGTACGATCTACAGAATGCAGAATGACTCCAAAGGGATAACTAAAGATAGTAAAGAACTAACCAAATTAATGCCTTTTAATCATGCTATGGTACCTAACAAAGATCTATACAGAAAGCAATTAATACAAATAGATAAAACCTTTCCATGCTGTGTTAGACCTTGTCTATGATTGATTTAATATATTATGTTAACCTTTGAGTATTTTACAGATGTGGAACCCATTTGAAAGATACCTGAAGAAAAAAAGACCTGCTATAGCTGTAACATTCTTGGGAGATTTATGGTTGGGTAAGATAAAAACAGAGGCTCCAAACTATACACTTGTTAAGAATATCTACAGTACCAGTGGTGGGTTGCCCTGCTATGAGCTGTTGGTCAGAGAGAGATCCTAGAGGTCCTCAGATTCATCAAGGCTATTGCCACTAATATTGGTTGTACACTAGAAAGGTCAGTAAGGCCATGTTGCTGAAGACACTGCATGATGTCAGTGCAGGAGAAGAGATGGAGCTGAGACTAAGTCCAAAACTCCATGCCACTGGATGGGTAGCTTTCATAGTACCAGAAGGCACTATGCAGATGGTTGAGGAAGAAAGGATCCCCTATGATTCTACTCAAAAATGGATCCCATGTGCTGCACACTGTGGACATGCCCAGCAATGCCTACAAGTGCAATAATGGCTCAACTAACATATGTACAACTGACAAATGTCTAATTGGATAAGGCCTGCTCCTCAGGGTAGAACACACATCTGGTACTGTAGACTAGGCCAACACCCTGTGTCAATTGTACTATTTAATGAATATGGTACACATACTGGGCTATCTTCTAGGCACTTGTATTTACATTCAAGTTTATTTATATGTGTCTACTTCCTTCCATTTGTCTTCATAGTAGGGGATACACCACTGAGATAGATCAGCGGCCGCTTCTTGAAGATGAATGATGGGGAGGCCCAAGAGATCACTGTATTGCCATGATACAAGAGAGATTGCCCTGTATCTGCTATCCCCTCCAAGGCTCAGAGAAAATTGTGGAAGAAATGGCAGAAAGTTTGTAAGAGTTGGAGGAAAAGGGTGGAGTATAGCCTAAAAATTTTCATTCCTCCTAAAGGTGTAAGCCAGACAGGGGCAAGACAAGGAGCAATGTGGGAAGAGAGGTGGAGTCTGCTGCTATATGAAAAGTTAGCATGGCCATTTTGTGAACTTGGGGAGTGAGGAGTGTGGCTGCAAATGGTGAATGGTGGGCACGAGAATGACCAGTGGACACCTTGCTGGTCTTATATGCTCCACAGGGTGAGATGAGGCAGACCATGGAGTGAGATGGCACATGGGTGCCGGGTGCAAAAGCTATCAGGAACAGCAGGCCACAGCATGGTGCAGGGCTTGAATGGTGTGGAGGCTATGAAGAGCCGTTTCTTTATAAGCCATCTCCTCTCAAATGTATAAACTATGAATATTCAGATAAGAATGTGTTATGCCGGTTTGTTGACCCATGTCTGGACCATGAGACCCTGAGAGAGTGAAGGTGGGTCAAACAGAGAGCAGGAAGTGGAAAATTTATTGTAACAACACTAGATGACGGAAAGACTTCCCATGAACTGGTAGAATTAATATTGTGGAAACAACCATTATACCAAAAGCATTTTACAGGTTCAGTACAATCCCAGTCAAAATCCCCTTACATACTTCACAGAGACTTTAAAAAGTCCTAAAATTCATACTGAAACACAAATGACTCTGGATAAATAACACAATCCTGAGCCATAAAGAAAAATAGTGGAGGAATTAGCATACTATTTTTTTTCAATCTATATTACAAAGCAATTAATTACAAAGTAATTAAACAGCATGGTGCTGGTACAAATTCAGAAATATACATCAATGAACAAAATAGATGACCCAAATATCAGTGCACATAATTACAATCACTGAAAACAGAATATTCACCAAACTATGTTGGGAAAACTGGATTTCCATATGTAAAATAATGAAATTAAACTCACATCAATTACTCTGCCTAAATTTCAACTCCAAATGAATTGAAGACCTCAATGTGAAGTGTGAAACTCTGAAACTGATAGAAGAAAGGAATAGAACCTCATTAAAATATAAAAATTTCACTATATCAAAATAGCCAGTCAATTAAGTGACAAGGAAGCCAGCAGATTATGAGCACATTAGTACATGTGATAGAATATTAATATACAGGATATACAAAGAACTCAAAGAATAAAGTATCAGGGAAATAAATGACCAATTTAGAAGACTGGCTTTCTGAACAGAGAACTCTCCGAAGAATAAATAAAAATGACTTAGGCATAACTTTAAAAATGTTCAATATCCTTAGTAATTTGGAAAATACAAATTAAAACTATTTTAAGATTTCATCTTACCCCAGTCATAATAGCTATGATCAAGAAAACAAATGATCACAAGTATGGATGAGGATGTTGGGAAAGGGGAACATTTACTCACTGCTGGTGGGAGTGCAAATTGGAGCAGCCACTGTGGAAATCATTATGCAGAATTCTCAGAAAGATAAAAGAAGATCTATCATATGACCCAGTTATGCCACTACTTGAAATATTCTCAGACAACTTGATATCCTATTACATAGATAATTGCTCAGCCATGTTCATTGCTGTTCTTTTCACAAGAGCTAAAAAAATTAAAAAATAAAACAATTTAAAAATTGTTCCATTAATCAGTGGACAATGAAAATCTGATATATATATATGCACAATGGAGTTCTATTCAGCTCAACAGAAAATGAAATTTGCAAACAAATGGATGGAACTAGAGAATGTTATATTGAGGTAATCAAGACCCAGAAAGAGAAATGCCACATGTTCTCTTTTATTGGTAGCATATTGTTTTCTTTATCCATTTGTAAGTCTCATAACTTGCTCACATCTCATGTTTTGCATGTAAGTGAGTTTATTCCTGTACATTTTGTTCTGATGCAATTGTGCAACCATCACATTTATCACCTGTTCCCATCCATCTACTACTTCCCAGGAACATTTTCATCACCTTACTCCTTGGAGCTTCTTCATTTTTCTTGGCCATTATCCCCAGAAAAATTATTAAGATATTGCATATAAGCAAAAAGTATAAACTAATTAAGGGAGAATTATAACAAAAATTAATTTCATTGAAAAATTCTGTGCTCTACACCTTTACTAGCAGTTAGCTATCGTCTCTTTCTTTTACATGTTTACTCTCCCGAATGCACTGGAATTCTTTCAATATCTCTTTTTATGAACATTAATAATGAACATGGATATCCTAGGATTTTACTGGCCATGTGCAATTGGTTGTTCTTTTTCACAACTATGCAAATATTTTGTTCATTTTTATTTTGCTCTTTTAACTTTCAATTATAGGACACTGGAGGTTTAATATATACTGGGTAAATCTTTTCTCCTATATTCAGGGTAAACATCTTCCAATCAGATTGATTATATCTCTGACACCCACTTACTTAATCTATTTCTGCTTCTTTATTTATAGCTCAAGTTTAAGCCTCAGCCTCACACTTACTAATCATGTGTTTAGTTCCTAAATTTCATCTTCAGCACAGTTCTTTACATATTTAGGTCTATCACTCCATTTTGGATTCTTGTTTATAATTGAAGGTATAAGAATTATTTTCACATGGGATTGCAATCAAGTCAGCACATTTTATTGATAATGCCTCCATTTTTATATTTTATAGCATAGATTTTTTTCATAAGTTGTACAAGTGTATTTTATTCTAGACCATATCCCATCCTTCATGTCTGTTGATTTATTTGTGGACCAATATTTGAGTCTGTATGACCACCTCAGCAGTTTCTTAGTTCTGGCTACCTATGTCATACAAACTTCTTTATTCTTCATTGCCAGCATGACAAATCTCTGCTCATGGTATGAGCCACATATTTTTGTTTTGTTTGGTTCATGGAGATAGGGTCTCCTTGTAGCCCCAGTTGACTGGGAACTTGCTATATAGATCAGGATGACCTTGATCACACAGAGATCTGTACCCCAGTTTCTAATCATTTGATTTGTTATAGGTATAGAAATTTGTTCCCACGTGAAGAACGTTTTCTGTTATAACTGGCATAGAAAATAGAATTTATATTTCTTTAATAACCATGCTTTAAGTAAACTTGTTAATTTATTGACACCAATAAATTGTCTATAGATTTTTTTCCTCCTGTACACTAAAAATGATCATTTCAAAAACTCTATATATTCTTTTTTTTAAAGTCCAGTTTTTTAACTTGTTTTACTTATTAATGTGCACATGTGTCTGTGTACTAAGTGCAGGTGCCCACAGTGTCAGAGGCATTGCAGTCCACTGGATCTGTACTTATAAGTGGTTGTGTGCTGCCACATGTTGGTACTGAGAACTGAGCTCAGGTCTTCTGCAAGAGTGGTTCATACTATGCAAAGCTGAGTCACTTTTCAAGTTTCAAATTTCCATGTCTTGACCATTTTGTTGATACTAGACAAGACATCTAACTTCAAATATTGAGGGAAAACTCAATATTCATCAATTGAAACAACTTTGTTCTAAAGTATCATAAGCATTATTTAATATGTTAAACACAATACATTTTACCAATTGTACCATTTTATGTGTTGAAATGGCAATAAGCATTTTCCTTATCTATGTGTTTTTTATATTAAACTATTGTATCTGGAATACATTAAATTGTTATGATATTTATCCCTAATTTGAGGTTATTAGTCTATTGTAATTAATAAATGAAACGTATTATATTTTCAAACTGTTTGTTATTGTTTCTAGAGATAAAATGAAAATATAAATTCTTTTATGTCCATTTTTAGGGATTCAAAATTTCAAGATCATGTGGATAACTCAGAAAAATGTATGCCAAATCTACACCATAGGTACAGAAAAATGAGCAATGCCTGTGAGGCCGACAGCTTACTAACTGTGCATTTCTCTTCTCATTGCTGATTCTCATAGGCTCAGTGCTTTCTACAGAAACCTTCTATACCTATACTTCTGTCATAGTTGGCTTAAGAATGCTTCACTAGTATTTTAACATTTTGATATCTTTAAGCATTTGTTTTTTGTTTGTTTTAAGACATGGTCTCCCTTAACCCCAGCTGGCCTGCAACTCCCAATGTAGAATGAGCTGGCCTCAATCTCACAGAGAGCCTCTTTCATCTGCTTCTTGTGTGCTGAGATCAAAGGTGTGTGCAACCACACCTAGCTACATTGTTTCTTTTTATTTACTTATTCATTTATTTTGTAGATTCTGTTTATTCAGTAACAGCGGTGGTTAGAATTTATAGTTATAATTCCACGTGAACACCAGAGCCCCTGGCTTTGTACTTCTTATTATCATATTTTTATATTCTCATGTTATCTTTGTTGAATTTTCTCATGTATTGAGACAATATGTATAGTATTATCTTTTCATCAGTGTGCTTATTTCCTTGTCTTATGATTATACACAGTTATTAACAGTCTATTTCTAAATAGTTTCTTTGGTAATGCTAGATCTGTTACTTCTTTGTATTTGTTTTAATTCACTGCAAGTTTATTTGTGCCTTTGGTATATTTTCATAACTGTAATTAAATCTTTGAGAACATCAGAGATCCCAATGTCTGGTTGCTTTCGTCAAGAGGGAGGATCGGCCTGATGGGATCATAACTAATTTTAAAAGATTCAGTTTTCCATCACCCATAAATAAACTAGTGCTTAGATATATGCTACAGATATTGATTTATTTAAAGGTCTTTTGGCTGTTTTACTTTAGAAAATATTAGGGACAAGTAAACACCAATAGACTTTTCACTTGAAATTCAAATAAACTTAAAATGATTGTATTGTGCATCATGAGAAAAGCAGTCACCACTCATTGGGAGTCTCCCTTCAGTTTTCTGTTCAACCTTTAGGTTACATTTAAACATAAGGAATAATAATAACAGCACTTATAAAATCACTTCACCTCTACATTTTACAGAACTGCTGGTAAATGTACCTAGTGAAATCCAGTTTTTCTTATTGATTTCTACATTTTTACAGATTTACTTTCCATTTGCCTCATCCCAAAATTTTCACGATCTTTGAAATTCATCAAGTTTTGTTTATGATAAAATAGAGTATAGTTTCATTCAGCAGAAGGAATCACCCGCATATCTCACCTGAAAACGAAAGGAAAATTCATCCTTTTTCAAACAATGTAGCTCAGTGCATTCTATGAGCACTAAAATGCCTAACATCGTGCACTTGGTTGTCTGAGCTTCCTGTTACTATGATACACTGTATCATTTTGGGATTCAAGATTCAGTTGATGGAAAATATAATCCTCATATATGTATATCATACAGAATTCGCTGAGTGTTCCTGCAGTTCTCCTTAATTTTAAATCTTACCTAAAGCTGAACAGAAAATTGAAGGAAGACTAAAGAAGCAGCGACTGTCTTTGTCATGCTGTGCAATACTGTGTATTCAATAATTTTTAATTATTTGAATTATAAGTAGAAATACTAATGGTGTTTACTTTTCTCTAATATTTTCTAAAGAAAAACAGCAGAAAGAACCTTAAAAAAACTTTATCTGCAGCATTTAATAAACATACATTAAAATTTAATAGGGAAAGATTTTTGTAACATAGGAGTTTTAGGTTATTATGATTCTTTTAACAATATGGTAAGTAATCTTGAATGAATTAGCCTCTGCAACAATTCTCCCTAGGAGAGAAATTCTTCAAAATAAAATCTGTTTCTAAGTTATAGCTGCATAAGAGTAAAATTTCCTTGTGTGAGACAAACAGTAGGGTGAATAGAGACAATGATATTTTATTATGTATTTCAAAAAGCTAGAAAATTTTACTTTGGAGCACTTTGCCACAACACAATGATAAATGTTTAAAGAAGTGTGTATGTTTCAAATGATTTAAAGATTATGCAATGTATATGTTTATCCAAACATTACTGTACCTACAAATACGTAGAATGTTTGAAAAATTGCTTCTCATTAGGAATTTTACTTGTCTCTAAAAAATAGTGCATATTGAATCTTCATGATGTAACAAAATCATATAAGAAAGATGGTGGACAATATATATATAAAATCATTTAAACATTTGGGATATCTATGGGGGTGTATGGATTTAAGGAAAGCCTCCTAACACATAACAGAATATAATATGAATATTTGCTGTAGGAAAAATGTGGGTCCTGTCATTACAAGTCTTCCCTAACTGTGAAAATCCACTATGAACTAATGAGTACTCTTGGTGAGGATATAGAGAAATGTAAATATTCATTCACTACTGGTTGGATTGTAAACTCCTGCAACCCCTATGATAAGCATTGTAGAAAACTCTTTAAAAAAAAAGAAAACTAAAACTAAAAATAGGTCTACCATATGATCCTGTTATACCACTCCTTGGCATAGACCCAAATGATTCATCCTACTGTAGAGATACTTGTACATCTATTTTTGTTGCTGCTCTTTTCACAATAGCTAAGAAATGGAAACAACCTAAATGTCCCTCAACTGATGAATGGATACTGAAAATGTGGTACATTTACACAGTGGAGTTCTGCTCAGTGGTAAGGAAGATGGAATCATGAAAGTTACATGTAAATGGATGGTATTAGAAACTGCTACAGTAAGTGAAATGATACAGACTCAGAAAAGAAAATGATGTATGTTCTCACTCATTTGTGGATCTTACCACCAAATATTTATATGTGAGTGTATATCCTGGTGTAATCACAGAAGCCAGGAAAATGTAAAGGAACCATGGAGGCAAAGGTAAGGAAAGAGCCCAAGAGAGGGGCATAGTGAGAAACAGGTTTCCAAGAGGGAAATTAGAGTAGTCGCCATTAACTTGGGAGGGAGGAGGGAGGTTAGACAGAGAGAAAGAGAAAGAGTAGAGAAGAGAGAGAGAGAGAGAGAGAGAGAGAGAGAGAGAGAGAGCGCACTTAGGTAGTACAGGGAGAAATGTATGAGCTCAAAGTCCTACTGAAAAATACACATATAGTACATGTACATGAATATACATGTATACCTGAAGGTTATATAACAAGTCACAGTCCCAGACAGGAGAAACCTCCCTTCAAGTTGTTGTTCAATGTCATCCATGAGATCCACCCCCCGCCACCAGATAACAGTCTATTACTACAGCCCTTGATTACCTCTGAAAACTTGAAGGTAAAACATGCTATTCTACAATAAGTGCAGAACAATTTTTATGTGCTTAGAGCATATAATCTGCATTATGATTGTGGAGGATGAAGTAATTAGACCTGGTGATGTCTAATTCTGCCGAATGAACCTGCAGAATCATTCTATTTTAGTGAATACTTCATTTAATATTTTATGGGTATCAGTGTGTGTTCTGTTTATATTTTCAACGGCCTCAGCATTGTCAGCTCCTACCCTAATGTTAGGAATTAACTTTTGTAAGAGAAGTGATATGCTGCTGATGAGGAGGAAACGGAAATACAGCAGATAGAGGTGCTGAACAGGTTTAAATGAAGATGCTTTTTTTGTGTGCATTAATTTTATAAAACAATAAATTTAATTATGGTTTTTAATAGTGTAAATAATTTACCTTGATCATAGTCACCCCAAATTGCCCTGTACCCGATCCCTTTCTTTTTCCTACCGTACCTCCTTCTATGTTCATATCTTTTCAAAAATTGAGATTCTGCATATGAGAAAAAAAACTTGACATTTGTCTTTCTGCATGTGATCTATTTAAGCCAACAATAAAATAAGCAGTTCCATCTATTTTTCAACAAATGGTATGATTTTGTTCCATGAGCAGGAATGAGAAAGATGTAGAAACACAGCCGGCTCTGTGGTGAGGTTCCTTGATCCCTCATTGTATACAACTCTCATAGGCCAAACTGCAGTCCAGCATACCCAGAAGACAGGAGTGGTGATAACAGATGATTTTTCTTTCTTTTTCTGAAGTTAGTATGAGGCTATGATAACAACTCACCTTGCAAGGTATACCCACTGGTGAAATAATGGCTGCAGAAAAAAATAACTATTTGATGATTGGATTTAAAGTCTGTCCCTCAAGAAGAAACCCATCCCTGGTACCATAATGACTCCAAAAGCCTCTGACTAGCTAAGTCTTAGGCCCTAGGAGAGAATCTAGTACTACTATTCTGTTAAAATGACATAACAATAAACTGTTCCCTAACTTATTATTTTTATACCAGTAGATTAAAGTATCTCTCATCCTTCATCAGAGGTTTCTTTCTGCAATAAATGGCAGTTAATACAGAGACCCACAACTGGTCATTGTGCAGTAAATAAGAGACTGTGGAATGCCCAGCTGTAAGTGTGACATCTCACCTCTACCCAACCCCCAAAGTATCAGGGATCATTGAAAAAGAGGGGGCAGAAATACTATAAGAGATAGAAGTAGTAGACATCTGCAGCAAAACAGTATTTGCTGAGCTGACAGGGATGTTGCACACAGAACTCAAGAGTGCTTGTGGATAGATGCTTAATACCTGTCCAAAAACCTAATCAGCAAAATCCAAGCCTGGACAAGGGAGGGGCTCATGAATTCCCAATACTGGTTGAGAAGCTATTGGCAATAGATGACTACTGGGAAAGGAAGAGTCAATTTTCTCCAAAGATGCTGCACCTGAGAGGCTGTACATACTCCAGTATATAGCCTCATGCCTGTGTGCATGCAGACAATGCTAAATGGACTCAGTGGACACTGATACAAAAAGTGAGCATGTGAAGTTAAGAGGGAAAAGATGTGGGAATTATAGGGGGAATTAGGGAGAGTGAATAGGAGGTAGATTTAAGCCAAGAACATCTTATGCATGTATAAATATTAAAATCTAAAATGGAAAATAAAATTAACAATTATTTATAAAATTGAAGATAGATGCTTCAGTAAGAGGGTAAAAGAGCTGACACATAATCTTGAACATCGAATGCAAAATGAATACATGCATGGAGTGTGGGAGATGTAGCTAAGAATGAGAAGTGTACATGTGAGAAGTAAACTTGCCTCATTCAGATCCTGATATACTGGGTATTTGTTCTTCTTATTTTATTCGTACATGTTATTCAATTAGACTTCCACTGCTAACCTTTCAACACAGGAGGAAATTTTATGCCTAGAATTTCAACCTTGGTCAAAAGCCCATGACTGAGTGGTTATAGGACCTAAAAGAAACCCTGCTGTTACATTTTTGCTATATCAGCCTGCTATCTGTGTTCTAAAGATTTGGTTTTACCCACAGACCTGGGCTGCTCTCAACCTTGATCAGATAAGTTTTTTTCTACAGTGAGCAGTAGTCAACACAGAATCTCATAAGTGTCAAAATGTTTTGAGTGCTCAGCCCTAAATTGGACATATTTAACAATACCCAATATTCCGTCAAAACTCAAGAAAAGTCTCAGAAGTGGAGGCAGAAAGAATGCAAAAGCTGGATTATAGGAAATGGTGCTGTGAAATGCTGACTTCTGGACATGACATGGGTACTATCTTCATAAACTCACAGCTTGTGGTTACAAGCACAAGA
Organism: Nannospalax galili; assembly: GCF_000622305.1. Classification (NCBI taxonomy): domain Eukaryota; kingdom Metazoa; phylum Chordata; class Mammalia; order Rodentia; family Spalacidae; genus Nannospalax; species Nannospalax galili. Next base: position 385,216 of record NW_008356355.1, read on the forward strand.
TCACACCTGAGAAAACTCTGGCATAGATTGGTGGAGGTGCTATCCAGGCCCAATCTCTTACTGGGGAGCCACTGGCAATCATTATCTCTGGGGGAGGGAGACTCATCCTTCTTTGAGTGTATGGCCACTAGAAGGTTCCCCAAATTTCAATGGGGAATGCTTATTGAGATTAGTGGATTACCAAAAGGTAATAATAAGGTCTTATGTTGGGAGGACAACATGTTGGGGGTAAGGAGGCAATTGGAGGGGGAAATAAGGGGTATATATATTTCATTGTATACATGTTTAAAATCTTCCCAGACTATAAAGTTATCATAAAATAACTATAACACAAATACTTAAAAGTTTATTGAATTTAATCCACCAATACAGTAAAATTAGATTAATTCTATGTAAGTATATGTTAATAGTGTTAGAAAAATGTAATGCTATTCAAAAGTTACTTCTAATTTGTATATTCTCCTAGCTTTGATCTCTATTATGTATATGTAGGTTTGTGTGTGGATGAGGGTGTGTGTGTGTGTGTGTGTGTGTGTGTGTGTAAATCCATGTTTATGTGTGCATGTGGAGTCTAGAAGACAATCTCAGATGTCATTTCTCAGAGACTGTCCACCCCTTTTATGAAACAAGTCTCTTATTGTCCTGGAACTTGTCCAGTAGACTAGATTGGCTGGCCAGCTAGGCCCGTAGACCTGCCTGTTTCCATCCCTCCACTGCGAATTTTACAAGAGTGCTACTGAATCCAGTTACATGAGATAATTTAGGTTCTTGGGCTTGAAAGGCAAGTACATTACCAACTGAGCCATCTCCCCAGCCCTGGCATCACACTATATAACTCAAAACCTTTTTCTGAAATGAATTTTCATCTCTTCAGTGCTGGGCAGCTAGCCCATTCCATCTGAGCTCATCCTTGCTTCACATTAATTAGAATTTTTCATGCAGGTGTTCTGTATTCAGCTTTGAGTGGAATTCTTAAGCATTTTCGGGAGTAAGCCCTTGCTTTACATACACTTTTATTGCATTTTACAGGGACATTTACTGACTTTACCATTCAAGAATCGAATGCAGCCCTGTTGTACAAAATATTTTTGTCTTTTTCCTTTTACTGTGATATGGTTAATCAAAATGTTCCTCTTAATCTTATGATATTAATATATTTACATGAAAAAGTTACATTATTTGTGAATAAACTTATATTTTAAAAAATTATACTTTAATATGTGATCACATTTTTTTTTCTATTCCATCTAGTACTTTTTCCCTTTCTAATGAATTTTTTGCAGATTCCACACAATACTTTTTATTGTGATCTCCCCTTCATCTCCACCCAATAACTATCCCTTACCAAATTGCATGCACTCTATTACATATAATACATCATATATTTATTGTGCTGGATACCTTTAGTGTCAGCTTGACATACCTGGATTGAGGGAGCCTCAACTGGGGAATTGCCTCCATAGGAATGGCCTGTGGCCATGTCTGTGGGGCATCTTCTTGATTGCTGAGTGATGTGAGAGGGCACAGCCCACTGGGGTGGTGCTACCCCTGGGCAGGTGGGCCTGTGTTGTATAAGGAAGAAATTGATCAAAAGCCAGGGGAGCAAGCCAGTAAGCAGAGTTCCTACATGGCTTGTGCTCCAGCTCCTGCTTTCAGGTTCCTGACGTGAGTTTCTACCTTGGGTTCCCTGATGAACTGTCACCCAGGAGACGTAAGATAAATAAACCCTTTCCTCACCAAGTTGGTATTGGTCTGAATGTTTTGTTGCAGCAATGGAGAAACAAATCAGGGCAGAAATTGGTACCAAGAGTGGGGTATTGCTGTTACAGACCTGACCTTGGTATTTCTTGGTAGGACTGTGGAAGCATTTGGAACTTTGGAATGGAAAAGCCTTTGATATCTTAGAGTTTTGTTGCTGTGGCACTTGGAACAGTTTTGATGAAATAGTTGTGGACCATGGAGGCCTGGCTTGTGAAGAAGCTTCCAGAGAAGCAGAGAATAAGAGGGCTTGTTTGTATGATATTTTGAATAGAGAATCTATGGGTTCTGGTTGACTGTGGTTGAAGAATCAGCTGTGATCAAGAAGAGACCAGAACCTGAAGTAAAACCTTTGCTTCACTAGGACAATTGAGAATGGTTATCTGGGGCTGAAAAAGTTAGCTATAAGTAACAAGAGACCAGCATCACTGTAGTGAAAATCCTCTGGGAAACATTTCCTCAGGGTTCACACACACAAGCTGTTGTTGAGAGAGGGCCTGAGCCTCCATCTCTAGCTGACAGCAGGATTTGGTAATGTGTAAGAGTCTTCTGCATGGTTCTGGTGTTGAAAGCGTGAGAGCAACTGAGCCTTGACACTCTGAGAAGCCAGGAAAGGCTGTAGGTAAAAGTGCAGTTTCAGTTGCAGTGAAGACCCCATGACTGAAGGGGTAATGGAGAGAATCTGAGGCATTGCCACACCAAGAGGCAAGAAGAGACCACTGGTGAAGGTGTAGTCTCAGTTTCTGGGGAGACCAAATCTTTTTGGAGATGCCAGGACCATGGGATGACCACCAAGGGCAGCAGCAGGTGTGGAACGGAGCTGTGGATGGCAGAGTCAGAGAGGTGGAGATTCCAGCACCCTTTGGAGCCCAGAAGATTGTGAGTGAATCACAGAAGTCCAGCCTTGAGCTAGTTTTCTGGACTTCAGTTTTGCTTAGGTATGCCTGATTCTTCTTCCATGGCCTGTGCTCCAGATAATGCCTCCAGGTTCCTGACCTAAGTTCCTACCTTGGGTTTCCTAATGAACTATGACCCAGGAGATATAATCTAAATCCTTTCTTCCCCAGTTGATATTAGTCATAGTGTTTTGTCACAGCAATGGAGGAGCAAACTACGACATTTATGTATTAATATTATAGAGTTGAATTTGCATCTCCAAATGCCCTTCGGTGTTGATTCATCCATTTTTCTGATATACTTGTAAATACATACAGTGTGACATTAGGCCACTTCCATACTTAGCTACAAAATATTTTTCTAAACTTTTTAAAAAATATTTAATAACTACATGATTAGAAGAAGCATTTCATCACAGCTTTAACATATTCAGTAACACACTCCAGAGCAAGAGTACATCTCTTTCACAATGGGTGCAAGTTTCTAGGTTCACAGTTGAATTAATGCAGTTATACAATATTGAACTCAGTATAAGCCCTGTAAGACATAAAATTGAATGAGTTTTTAACCTTTAAAAAAGATCTTCATTTCATTTTAGAATATGTTGTTCCTTGCAGAAAGACACATTGATTTAGCTACTAACACTGAGATGTTGGCACATGCATCTCTAATATGTATGTATCTGATTATTACTAGTTATAATTGGTTGCACCTGGATCCTTGGCACCTGTGCATGTCTATAAAGTCATCGGGTAGATTTCATTGGTAATATTAATCACCTCTACTAATTAACATGACATAACTTTCCATGCTTCCTACTATAATATAGTACATTTTTTTTAATTTGTTGACTTTTGGTGTGTGTATATCACACAGAACATCCCAAACCATCTTATTCAACTGTACAGTCACTTCCCAGATGGCACCCTCCTGTAGCCTCCCTCCCCAAAATAGAGCCTTTATACTCAGATATTCCTGATACTGTCTGCTGTGTTGTCAGCACACCAGCCACTCCCCACTACTTGTCCATCTGGTGCATCAAGTCAGCCTATCTAGAGGTCTTTGTTTTAGGAAGGTCAGATGTTCCTCATCTAGCAGCAAACAGTTGTCAATATTCCTTTAGATAAGATTGGGGTCTGCTGTTCATTTTCCCATTTTTATGCTGTGTTACTATCTCAGAATCCCTTAGGCCACCCTGGCCAACAACTCCAAAGAAGTTATCTCCTATTAGGCATTGTTTCTTGTTATGTAGCCTTTACCTATATATATGGACTCTTAAAAAATTATATTGGCCCCTTTAATCTTTGGTTGACCAGGATAAACCAATTTATTTTTACTCTTAAGGTCATATGAGGATCTGTTCCTCAGGGGTAACATGGGCTTCAGAGTAGCCCCTGGCTCCTTTCTTTTACTAGTTCTGCCTATGTGAAAATAAGTCAAAGGTCCTGCTCGACCATGGCAGGCTTTGCTTGGGCATGGAGGAAATGATTCCTCTGTGCTGACCTTACTCTTTGTAGACTGGAGAATGGTTCAAGTCCATCTGGTGGGGTCTCCTCGGCCTCCTTGATCAATAGGACAGGTGACCCAAACAATTACAGGACCTTTTGAATGATGCTCATAGTCCCCTGGAACTAGTAGACCTAGGAAGGCAAGAAGCAAAAACTGTCCTTCATGTGCCTCTGACCAAATTATTATAGGCCTCAAAGTATATCTGTTAAAAATCCAAGAAGGCTAGTTCCATCAGTCTGGTACTTTTAATTACTGTGCATCATGTAGATAAATCTTGGGCAAAGACCAATTGTTCTCAGAAAAACCTTACCTAGACATATATTTCTTGATCAGGTATGTATAATTTGTCAGTAGGTTGTTGGAATAATATGGTTCCCTCTGGTTTTTAAAACTAGCTAGGCATTATTTATCTCTTGCATTGTTTTACCCCTACATCATGGTTTCCCCAATTAAGGTACCCCCATTTCCCCCCTTTCTCCCTTAATAATACCCTTCTGTACTTTCCTACCTTTCTTGAGGTCCTTCTTTCCTTTTATCCCCTAGGTTCCTTGTATACCCTTCTCTCCCCCCTCCCTTATACCAACCCAATTTTCATCCATATCTCCCTTATTAAGGCCTGTTTCATACTGTTCTTCTCCTTCAGGTTCATTCTTTTCCTTTACCTCCATGGTTTCTGTAGTTATGTCTAGGTATATACTAACTTATCAGGGTTTTGTTCTAGGATCCACATATGAGAGAGAACATATATCGATTTTTTTCTGAGTCTGTTAATTCACTTAGTATAACAGTTTTTAGTTTCATCCATTTACCTGCAAATTTCATGATTTCATCTTTCTTTAATGCTGAGTAACACTCCATCATATAAATGAACCACATTGTCATTATCCACACGTCAACTGAAGGACACTTAGGTTGCTTCCATCTCTTAGCTATTGTGAAAAGAGCAGCAACAAACATGAAGGTTCAAGTGTCTCTGCAATAGGATGAATTCTTTGGGTATATGCCAAGGAGTGGTATAACTGGGTCAAATGGTAGGTTCATTTGTAGTTTTTTTAAGAGTTCCCCACACTGCTTTCCATAGGGGTTGAACAAGTTTACAGTCCCACCAGCCATAGATGAATGTTCCCCTTTCCCCACATCCCCTCCAACATTTGGTATCATTTGTTTTCTTGATCTTAGCCAGTCTGAGTGGGGTAACATGAAATCTTAAATTGGTTTTAATTTGCACTTCCCTAATTATTAGTGATGTTGAACATCTTTTAAGATGCTTCATAGCCATCTTTACTTCTCCTTTTGAGAAGTCTCTGTTCAGCTCCTTAGCCCATCTTTTAATTGGTTTGATTCTCTGTTTTTTGAGTTCATTATATATTCTGGATATTTAACCTCTGTCAGATGTGTCACTGGTGAAGATTTTCTCCCCTTCTGGGTTTTTTTTTGTTGTTGTTGTTCATTTCCCTGGTTGCCTCCTCTGATGTACAGAGCTTTTTAGTTTAATGAGGTCCCATTTGTTAATTCTGGACCTTGGATCCTGAGCAATTAATGTCCAGTTTAGAAAATCCTTTCCAACACCTATACCTTTTAGGTTTTTGCCAGTGTTTTCTTCTAACAGAATCAGAGTTTCAGGTTTTACATTGAGGTCTTTGATACATTTGGAATTGACTTTTGTGCAAGGTGAAACATAGGGGTTTATTTTCATCCTTCAACAGGTGGTGAGCCAGTTTTGCCAGCACCATTTGCTAAACATTCTGTCTTTCCTCCAGTGAATATTCTTGGCCCTTTTCTCAAATATCAGGAGGCTAAGATAGCATTTACTCATATTTGGGTCTTCAATTTTGTTCCATTTCTCTATGGGTCTATTTTTGTGCCAGTACCATGTTGTTTTTATAACTATAGCTCTGTAATACAGCTTAAAATCTGGTATAGTAATCTCCCTAGCATCGCTTTTAGTGCTCAGGGTTGCTTTGGCTATCCAAGGTCTTTTGTGTTTCCATATGAATCTTAGGATTTTTTTTTTCAGTTCTATAAAAAATGTCATGGGGATTTTGATTGGCATTGATTGAATCTATAAATAGTTTTTGGTAGGATGGTCATTGTCACAATATTAATTCATCAATCCATGAGCATGGAAGGTCCTTCAATCTTCTGATGTCTTCCTCAATCTCTTTCTTTAAAGATTTAAATTTTCATTGTAGAGCTCTTTAATGTCTTTGGTCAGGTTTATTCTGAGATTTTTTTGCAGCTATTTTGAAGGGTTTGTTTCCATGTTCTCTTTCTTTAATTGCTTGTTTTTGGTATATAGAAAGGCTACAGAGTTTTGGAGGTTAATTTTGTAACCTGCCACTTTACTGAACGTTTTTTATTGTATATAGAAAGGCTGCAGACTTCTGTAGGTTCATTTTGCAACCTGTCACTTTACTGAATGTGTTAATAATTTCTAGGAGTTTTCTGGTGGAATTTTTTGTCTCTTAAATATAATATCATATCATCTGCAAAAAGGGATAATTTGATCTCCTCTTTTCCAATTATTACAAATTTAATTACCTGCTCTTGTCTTATTGCTCTTGGAAGAGTTTCAAGCATCATGTTAAAGAGAAGTGGAGATACTGGACAGCCTTGTCTGGTTTCTGATTTCAATAGGAATGCTTCCGGTTTTTCTCCATTTAGAATGATGTTGGCTGTGGGTTTTTTATATATGGCTTTATTATGTTGAGGTATGTTCCCTCCAGTCCAATTACCTCTAGGACTTTGAATGTAAATCCATGTTGAATTTCGACAAAGGCCTTTTCTGCATCCATTGAGGTGACTGTGTATTTACTGTCTTTGAGCTCATTTACATGATTTATGACATTTATTGACTTACTTATATTGAGCCATCACTGAATCTCTGTGATAAAGCTGACTTGATCATGGTGGATGATCTTTTTGATGTGTGTCTGTATGCGGTTTGCAAGTATCTTGTTGAGAATTTTTGCATCTATGTTCATTAAGGATATGGGTTTATAGTTTTCTTTTTTGGTTGTATCTTTACCTGGCTTTGGTATTAGAGTGACTCTGGCTTCACAGAGGAATTTAACATTCTCTCTCCATTTCTATGTTTTTGAATAAATTAACTAGTATTAGATCCAGATTTTCTTTAAATGTCTGATAGAATTCTGCTGTGAATCAATCTGTTCCTGGGCTTTTTTTAGTCGGGAGGTTTTGTATTACTGTTTCAATTTTTTTGTGTGTTATGGGTCTGTTTAAGCTGTTAATCTCTTCTTGGTTTAGTTTTGGTGGTTCCCATGCCTTTACTTATCTGTCCATTTCTTTTAGATTTTCAAATTTAGTAGCATATAGGTTTTTTAAATATTCCATTATAATGTTCTGTATCTTTGGTGTCTGTTGTGATGTTTCCCCTTTCATCTTTGATTTTGTTGATTTGGAGGTGCTTTTTCTTTTGTTAGGTTAACTGGGCTAGTATTCTGCCAATCTTGTCTATCTTTTCAAGGATCCAGCTCTTGGATTTGTTGATTCTTTTTATTGTTTTTTTGTTTCAATTTTATTAATTTCTGCTCTGATTTTTGCTATTTCTTCTTGTCTGCTGGGTTTGGGTTTCATTTGCTGTTGCTTTTCAAGTGTCTTGAATTGCAATCCTAAGTCATTTATTTGTGTTTTTTTCTGATTTTTTGATGTAGGCTCTTAGAGCTATAAACTTCCCTCTAAGGACAACTTTCAGTGGGTCCCACATGTTTTGTTTTGTATTGTCCTTTCCATTTAGTTCTAGGAATACTTTTATTTTTTTCTTAATTTCTCTTTTTACCCATTCATCATTTAGGAGTGTGTTGTTTAATCTCCATGTGTTCATGTGGTGATTAGGGTTTCTTCTGGTGTTGATTTTAAGCTCTATTGCATTGTAGTCTGATAGAATGCATGGAATTATTTCAATCTTTTTGTATTTGTTGAGGTTTTTGTTGTTCCCCAGTACATGGTCGATTTTGGAGAAAGTTTCAGGGGGTGCTGAGTAGAAAGTATGTCCTTTTTTGCTTTGGTTGAATACTCAGTAAATGTCAGTTAAGTCCATTTGACATATGGTATTAATTCAGTTGCCTTTCTGTTAACTCTCTGCCCTGTTGACCTATCTAATGGAGACAGTGCGGTATTGAAGTCCAATACTATTAATGAGTTGGGATTATTCTCAGTCTTAAAGTTCTGTAGTATTGTTTTTATGAAGTTGGGTACACCGGAGTTTGGTGAATATATGATCATGATTGTAATATCTTCTTAATTTATTGTTCCTTGGATCAAAATGAAGTGCCCTCTTTATCTCTTCTGATTAGTTTTAAAGTCTATTTTGTCTGATATTAGAATTGCAATGCCTGCTTTTTTCTTAGTACCATTTGCTTGCTACATTTTTTTCCATCCTTTCACTTTAAGATGGTGTCTGTCCTTGAAAGTGAGATGAGTTTCTTGCAGACAACAAAAAGATGGGTTTTATTTCTTAATCCATTCACCTAGTTTGTGTCTTTTGACTGGGGAGTTCAGTCCATTAATATTTAAAGTTATTAATGAAAGATGAGTGTTGAATCCTGTCATTTTTATTTCTGTTTACATTCTTGATATAGTTGTATTTTTCCACAGCTATACCTTCATTGAATTTCTTTCTGCAACCCTTGGTTATAGTCAATCCTTTCTTCAGCTCTTTGATGGGCTGGTTTTGTGGACATGAATTCCTTCAGCCTATTTATGTCATGGAAGATTTTTCTTTTCTCTTCGACTATAATAGACATTTTGGTTGGGTATAGTAATCTGGGTTGGCATCTGTGGTGGTCATTTAATACTGGGAATACTTTGGTCCAGGTTTTTCTTGCTTTCATAGTTTGCACTGAAAAGTCAGCTGTAATCCTAATGTGTTTTCCTTTATATGTGACTTGTTTCTCTTTTGCAGCTTTCAGTATTGTCTCTTTGTTCTGTACATTTAGTGTTTTTACTATGATGTGGCATGGAGAGTTTCTTTTCTGGTCCTGTCTGTTTGGTGTTCTATATGCTTCTTGTATTTGTATGGACATGTCTTTCTTTAATTTTGGGAAATTTTCTTTCACGATTCTGTTGAAGATCTGGTCCATGCCATTGTCTTGGGATTCTTCTCCTTCCTGTATGCCTATGATTTGTAAGTTTGGTCTTTTATGATTTCAACCCAATTCCTGCATATCTCTTTCTTGTGATTTCTTAAATTTTTCTTAATCTTTGGTTGAGTGGTCTAGTTCATCCACTTTATCTTCCAGTCTTGATACTCTGTTTTCCATTTCATTCATCCTATTGGTGAGGCTTTCTCCTCATGTTTCTAATTGGTTTACTGAATGTTTCACTTCCTTCTTCAGTTTAGCATAGTAGCCTTCAATATTTCTAGCTCTTTTCTGAATTCTTTCAGGAGTTTATCCCTATCTTCATTCAGTTATTTGATTTCTTTGTGTGTTCTTTAAATTCACTGAATTCTTTTATCATGTTTATAATTGTTCTTTTGAGTTCCATGTCCTGCATTGTCTCTAGGGGATTCTCACTGTACTCCTCTAGAGGACTATTGCTATTTGGTGGGGATAAGTTATTTTGGTTTTTCATGTTATTATTTTTTTCTCTGCTTTTGACGTGAATTTCTTTTTTAGTTTCTGATTCTTGTGTGATACTCAAGCCTTCAAGTTTAAGTCTGCTTCTTTTTGTAAACTTTATATATCTTTGTAGTTTACTTTTTATGCATGAAGTGCTGGCTCTTCTAAGCTTCTTTTTCTTTATTTTGATTTTATATTGGAGTTGCCAGATTGCTTTTCTCTTCAGGAGTTCCCACAGAGGCCCAAGTCAAATGAGGATCAGATGGTCTCAGGCTTTCCCCTAAGGTCTGGATTCCTCCAGGAAAGATTTTGGCCTCAGGATTTTTGGGCTTGGACTGGCCTGGTAGCAAGGCCCACAAAAGATGCTGGTCTAGAGCAGCTAGTGGCAGTACCACCCAGAGATGCAAAGGAAAATGGGGGCAGGAAGAGGCCACAAGGGTTCCTGGGGACTGCACTAAGGAACTGGTTGGTCTGAATGCAAAGAATCAGGAAGCAGAAAGGTCAGCCTGGTGTCTAGGAAAGAAGCTGTGGGGTTGTGCAGCCCAGGGAAGCAGGGGGAAGTGAGGGTGTGGGCCAGGCCCAGAGGACACCTGGGGACCCCATAAGGAAGTGGCTGGTCTGGATGCAAAGGATCAGGAAGCAGTGGTTGTTCCCCCGGTGTCTGGGGTGCAAAGACAAGGAATGGGACAGTTCCCAGGATAGGAGCAGAGATGGGCGGGGGACATAGGAGGGTGGATGAGGCTGAGAAAATCAAGGTAGGGGGGATCAACTTACCCCAGAGAGAGGCCTGCAGGTTGTGCAGGCCCAGGAAGCAGAGGGAAGTGAGCTTTTCTATACTTCTTAAGTAGTCTGTAATGCTATATTTTATGTTATAGATTCTCATGACATAATTTATTTAGAATTATAGTGATGGCTTTCATGGATAAATCAGATGACAGGATATATTTTATTTTAACATTATTGTTAAATTACAACCAATATATTGTGTTATATGGGAAATAATTTTATAGTAGCATTGATTTCTGTTCTTTAATAAAATAGTGAACTGACTTATCATTTGTAGGTCTTGAGTATAGAGTATATGAATAAATGTCTCTTTTCCCCAGGTAAGTCGCTGATGGCAGATCAAAGAAATGATTACAATGAAGTCTAGCTTGATGAGCTGAGTTTATTGTGGTTCCTTACTGGAGCATGGGTGAGGACTCCTGAAAGCTGGGTCTGTAGAGCTCTGTATCTGGTGTGCCTGACTTGTAGGCAGCTGCAGTGGAATGCTCCTCTCCACAGTATCTATTTCCTGCCCATACAAACATGCTGTTCTTTGTTTCTATTGGTGTCATAAAACAACTTGGAGAGGAAATGTTTTGAGGTTTGAGTTGCTGTTTTTTTTTTTTTTTTTGCAGATCACTCTTCATTATCAAGGGAAGCTGAGGTAGGAATTAAAGGTAGGATCCTGGAGGTAGGAGCTGAACCACAGACCATGGAGGAATGCTTCTTACTGACTTACCCCTCTGGCCTGTGTTCAGCCTAAACTCTTATACAACCATGACCACTGCCTAGGGGTGGCACCACCCACAGTACACTTGGCCCTCCCACATTATTCAACAATCAAGAAAATGCCCCATACACATGGTTATTGGTCAATGCAAAGGAGGAAATGCCTGAAATGAGGTGCCCCCTCTTCCCAGGTACATCAAGTTGATAACTGAAGCTAGCCAGCACACTTGGGGAAAGTCTTTGTGAAAGTCTTTCCTAGGCCTTATAAGTTTTATTAGCTTTTTGAGGCTTATAGGCTATTCTCTCTCCATGAGGGTGTCTTTCAATTTGCTGGAAATGACTACATAACAAGGGCTCAGTGGATCTCATCAGGGTTTGAGATGCTTTAGGAAATGTTGTCACTATGGTTACATTCATAGACACATGGGATTCAAGTGCTTGGATGCTGACTGCTGTATCAGGAAATTTCTCTCAATGTGTGCTCTGTTCTCATTTTGGATCTCCCTTTGTGTCAGCATGTTATAGAAGATTTTTTTCTCTTGGTTTTCATTTAGGCCGGGATGAGATGAGAATTATTGGTGGTTCAAAGGCAAATGTCCTCAGATAATATACTCAGGAGTATCCAAAAAGCAGAATGGCTCAAAGACAGAGCCTCTTGTCTAGGAGTTGAGTTATGTGGCCTGCAATTCTCTTGTAGTTTGTTGCAACATATGTATGTCAGGCTTCTGGCTTTCAGAGCTGCAAGGAATGCATCTGATATATTGTCATCAAGTTGTGGTAGTTTGACACCAAATCCATGGATATCTAACACCTGCGAAACCAACTGATCATGCCTTGCTTTTTCTTGAATACTCTAAATGATTGAATTAATAAATTATGGTGTTTTAGATGGTACATTAGATTAGAACTATGTTCCTGTCACTGTAGTGAGAACTGGCAAATGCTCTCGGCCTTTTCTGTTGTGTCTGGTTTTGTTAGCACCAGTGTTGTGGTCAACTTGGCTGGACAGTAGAGCATTGCAAACCACTGAAGAAAGGAGAAGTGCAAAGTAGTACATTCTTTATATCTGTGTGTTTACTTCAACATTATCGGTGTGACAATTGTCCTGTGTATCACTGGTGGACTGTGTTATTATTAAACTACATTTTTAATGGCATGGTCTGTTAATTTATAAACTGGTGCATAAATTTCTTTTTTAATTGTCACAGAAATTATATGTTTTTCTGATGTTCCTTCCAATACATGCAAATAATAAACACTGATAAAAGACAAGTATAGATCGGGATGTAACTTATGCACAAGATTTTGACTTTGAACTCTAGTGCTGCAAAATTTAGTGATTATCACACTATTATGTCAATCACTTACCATTTCTTTGTGGTGAAAACATTCAAAAGTCTATCTTCTAGCCACACACACACACACACACACATATGTATAAATAATTTTATTGTTAGCAATAGGTGACAAAGCTGCAACAGAACAAAACATTTATTCTTCCTTTCTAAAGGTAAGGTTATACTATTTGACCAGCCTTCTTTCATCCACACTTTCTCCTTCCCCCCATATCTCTACCAATCACTGTCCCAGAAATGTGCTTTCAGTTTTCTCTTAGAAGATTATATGTTACATGCTTTTCGAAATTTAACTTATTTCAATTAATGCCCCTCTAGGTTCATGTATATCTTCCTGAATGACATATTTGGTGCATATGTTACCTTTTTATATGCCTGTCTGTTGGACACTTGGCTCCATTTCCAGGTTGTTGTAGTGCTGTTTTAAGTATGGGAGTGTTGCAGTCTTTTTGGGATACTGACATTCTTTCTTTTGAGTATGAATTCACTCATATGATTCCTGTATCATATTAAATAGGACTATTTTTAGTTTTTAGAGGAACTTCTAAGTTGTTTTCCACAATATTCTCAATGTACATTTCCACCAGCAAGTTGGAAGGGTTCCCTTTTCTTTGAATTTTTAGCAGTAATTTTGTGTTGGTTTTGGTACCCATTCTTGCAGGAATGATTTTGTAAACATGGTTTTGACTTGAAATTCCCTGAAGGTTAATGGTGTGCCACGTTTCTAACATAATCTTTAGCCATTTATATCCCTTCTTTTGTGATGTATCTGTCACATTTTTTGCCCATCTTAGATCAGTTTATTAATTTACTTGTCTTGCCATTCAATTGTTTGATTTCCATACATATTATGTATGTTAGCACTTTGTCAGGTGTATTGCTCGTTCCAATTTTGTCTCATGGCAATTTCTATATCTTCGTTTATTTCCTTGTGTAGAACCTCAGTAGTTTGAACTGTGGATTTCTGCACATATACTTTGAATTTTTTGAGTGTTCTCCTGAAATTTTCTGAATAAAGTAAAAACTTTCTCCAATGTCTAATGTCATGAAATATGTACCTTGTATTTCTTCTAGCAGTTTCACACTTTCAGTTTTTGCTTTTAAGTATTTAATATGTTTGGAGTATTTTTTAAATATATTACTGGAGAGAGCTAGCAACTAGCTTTATTCTTCTGGATGTGGCTATCTGATATTCCTAACAAAATTGACTAAAGAAATTGTCCTTTTTCTAAGCTGTACTTTTAGAACCTTGCTGAATGTCAGTTAACTGTAAACACACGGTCTTGTTTGTATGCTCTCTCTTCTATCAATATATCTTGTTTTAAGATCATATGATGTTTGTGGAACTCAAATTTTATTATGTGTTTGAAACAGAGTAAGGGGATATATGTATGTTTTGATAAGATTGTATTTAGGATGATTTTTTAATATACACACATTTTAGGATTGCTTTTGTCTATTTCGTTGAATAATGTGGTTGGTTAATTTGATATATTGTTTAGGGTGTATGTGAAAACAGTGAATGCCACATATGGCAAGCACAGTCTTGAAATCATACTAAAGCTGGGAGTATTTTTCTTAAAGGAAAGGGTACCCAATTTCATTGTGTCTGTTCAACATAGTTATAGATGACCAGAAGATGAGGTGACAAACCATCTGGAAGGGAGGAATTCCTTTGTTCCTGTTTTCAAGGAACATGATCTTTTATGTTGTCTCCAAGGTGACTAGTTCCTCCAAGGGGTGGGGCCTGCCAAGTAAGATGGACTACTGAGGGGTTGCTGGAAGCCATCTTGGGACAGAAGCAGCACACGGAGAGTAACACTGAGCTGACAGATGTGGGAACTCGCAGCAGCTGGGCTTACTCAAGGATAGAATGGCCTGACACTTAAGGACATGGGGTGAGACCACTGGCCCCTGAGGCGTGGGCAAATCTAGCTGTGACTATGGGCATGCCGTCGGAGGGATGTCATATGGTGGGCTCTGAACTAAGGGCGTAGAGCTGGGCTGCCTGGAACTGAGTTTGGCGGAGCTAGGCACTGGGTGTTCCTTTCGTTTTAAGTCACTCCCTTCCCTCCCCAATGATAATAAATGTATATAAAATATGTTGCATGGTTTGCCTGATAGCACAAGAGACACCGCGAGAACTCTGGCGACATATGTGAAAATCTAAAGACAAAAACAGAGCTAAAAGAAAACTGGAAAATGAACTCAGTAGAATTCTATGCACTAATGGAGAAATATCAGAAAATATGAATGCAGAGACATGAAAGCTTTAAAGGGATCAGCTCCAAAAGAGCACAAGAAAGTTCTGGAGGGTTGAAGAAGAGTTTCTGTTTTGATTGTGATTTTGTTTATGTGGGAGAATGCATCCTTCAGAACTCACAGAGATGCATCTTATTTTTGTTTAATTTTCCAAAGTATAAGCAAAATTTGTACAAATAGTCTACCTAACAATTCTTCAATGTACAAATTACTTTATATGCCCAAGACAAGTAGATGCATCCTTATAGTTAGAAAATATATCATATTGTTTTTCACTAATTCTTTCTTTAAAAAGCACATTTTCTAAGTTAGAAAATGTATTTATAGCCCTAATTTATAGGATCATTGAGCACCTGTGTTTTTCCTTTGTACATAAAAGATAATTTAATATAATAATCACATAAATTTTGCACAGATTTCTTTTATCAAAGGTATGTCTTAGTCACCATCTGGCATTAAGATAAAAAAATATAAGACGCGGTAAAATAAAGATTCCAGTACAGAATCTGTAGAAACTAATTTTTAACAAGTCATTGTTAATAAGTGATAATTACATTATTTATTCTTTTTGGATTTGTATACAGTACTCCTTTTCCATAACCCCCCTCATCTTATGGTAAGCACTGAATCAACTAGTGCTACCTGCTGCAATGTTGATTTTATTAGCTTGAATTTGTGCAAGTCTTCGGCAAGTATAACAGCCCATATTATGTCCAGAATACAGCATTTTACAGCACTCTTTCCAAACTTCTGGCTCTTACATTCTTTAGAGTCCATCTTTTTTGAAGCTCCATAAGAACTGAGAAGGATTAGATGGAGGTCTTTCAATTAGGACTAAACACTTAACAATCAGTTGTTGTCAGTACTTTGAGCCTTGCTGCCCACTGCAGAAAGATGCTTTTATGGTCAAGGTTCAGAGCAGCACTACTCTATGGTTATTAACATAAATAGAAAGATGCTTGACAAAATGTACTTTTAATAAAACTACAAGAGTAGGTTCCTCCTTAGGGCCTGTAGTCTCCAGAGTCATGAGTTTATTTTATTGGAATCACAGAATCAGGTATGAATTCCTTCTTTTGGATCAGTTTCAGATCCAATAAAAAAGGAATTTGTTACTCTCAGCATCCTCATGCTACTACTGGGTGAGTGGTTACATCTTGTCTGTCAGGTTAGGATCATAGCACATATAATCTACTGATGTCTTTTCCCCCTCCAGCCCCTAACTCCTGCCTAGAAGCTTATATAGTTCCTTCTATCAGTATGAAAACTAGCCAACAGGAAGTTGTCAGATCAGGACCAGATTGATTTCTTTATGTTCTATAATAAAAATATGTTATATCTTCAGTAATACCTTCTTAAATCTACTTATGGGGGAGAGCCAAGGGCAATGTCAACAGCCTGTATTGTTTTTGTGGTCTCTGGGGCCTCCTTGACCAATAAATCATAATGAACTGTCCCTTGCCTGGCACTGGTCTTCTTTTTTTGCACTTTTATTTATCTGTTTTTTTGTGTGTGAATTGTATACAAATTCTTTTGATCATATTTACAGCCCCTCCCCTATCTGTACCCCCTTCCTGCCCACCCACAAAATTTCTGTAATATATATGTGTCTATATCATCTAAATCTTTATCATCTATCTATCATCTATTATCTATCTATCTATCTATCATCTATCTATCATCTATCTATCTATCTATCTATCTATCTATCATCTGCCTACCTATCATCTATCTCTCTTTCTTTCTTTTTCTTTCTATCTGTAGATGATATAGATATAGATAAATCATGTCCCCAAATGCCCTTCAATGTGGGTTCATCCACTGGAGTCTGGTCAACCTACTAAGAGTCTCATTCTTAAATGAGACTGAATCCCACCTTGCTAGGAGTCATTTTCGTCAATAGTTCCTTGGGTAAGATTGGAGTTTCTTACCCACATCCTCCTGTCTATGCCGGGATTCTGTCTCGCCTGAGCTTATGTGGGGCTCATCTGTGTTATCAGCATTGCTGTGAGAGCATCTAAATAACTGACCAGCTGCCTGGAAAACTGGTTCCTTGTGATCATTTACTTCCTCTGGCTCTTATAATCTTTCTGCCCCTCTTCCCCAATGATCCTCGAGCATTGTAAGGCAAAAGTTCAATATAGGTGTCCTCTCATGAATAAGCTGTCTGCAGCCTCTTGTTCTCTGCTCATTGGTCAGCTGTGTTTCTCTGTGTTAATCACCATCTGCAGTATAAGGAAGCTTCTCTGGTGAGAGTTGAGAGATTAATTAATCTATGAGAATAACCATATTTAATAACACATCTTTGGGAGGAAGCATTATCAACCCATGCAGGATATCTGTGTTTAAACTACATCCTTCTCTAAATTATAATTTTTATCTAGCTTTCAAAATAGTGGATTTCCAAAGATATTTTTCACTCATAATTGGCTTTGATTAACCCACTCTCATCACTGCCTCTCCCCTTTTCTCCCTCTTTCTTCATCTTACCAGTGGATACATTTTCCATCACAGTGAAAAATTAACAAGGAGTTGGAGTAGTTGGATAAGTTACTAGATAAATTATATTTTTGTTTGATTAATTTTAATAAATTACATATTTCATGCATTCTATGAGATAAAATTTCAGGTAATACAAACATTTTTAAGACTGATAAAATATATGAATTTTCCTTATTTTATATAGAAATCATAATTTCCTTAAGACCTTATTAAGTATTCAGTAAATGGATATCTCTTTGCTCTTTACCCATTTCACCACCCTACCCTCTGCAAATTTAGAACAGAAATACATTCTCTTGCTTTTAAAAGCAGTTTCTTCTCATGGCTCATTTTCCATGCTAACCTTTCTCTAAGTAGGTCACCACATTGCCAGAATCCATGAACTTTTCTCAATCTCCTCTGTGCATTCAACACATCCTACTAATTTCAGTGTGTGGCATATTTCAGATTTTGTCCATTCATAATTGCATCACTAGAAAACGATGGTCCATTGTTTTTCATTTGTACTGTCCATCCCTTGACATACCCAGATCACTTTTCTTAACATATGTATAAAGCACAATCTTTTCAGCAGATGTGCTTTACCTTGCATATCGATGTAAGTGACTTAACTAGTGTTCTCCTCTCGTCTTTCTAGTCTTTAAGTTCAATTTCAGAAGACTAGATTTACTCATTGTTAAATGCAATGCATTTATTTACCCTTTTATTAACATTTCTCACTACATTTACAGTTTTAAATTTACATAAGTATTTTTCAATGCTCATTACCCATTTAATATACATACTCTAAGACAGAAAGGCAGTATATTCTCTGGGTTTTAGTATTGTGCATATTAGCAATGTATCTAGACAAAAATAAGCTCAGAAAATATTCATTTGGAGAAAAGGGAAGAATGCATAATTGAATACCACATATACAATATTAAAATATTTTAATGTATTTCTAATCCTCTATATAATGAACTTTAACACTGCCTTATCAAAAATTTCAAAATTAGAATAAAAGCTTACTTACATTTTCTCCAAATCGTAGCATAGATTTCAGAAACTGAGATTTGCTCTGAAATGTTAGGCATTTCTTGTATCTCTTAAAATTACCTATTCTCAATTGTTTTAATGAAATTGTGCACCAACAGGAAATTTCACCTTTACTGTGTTGTGTAGAAAAGAAGCAAATTTGTGCATTTGTTGAAAATGTTCATTTCCCGTTATTTTTGATGCTTTAATTTTAACTTTTAAATGAACCTGAACACAATTAAGAAACAAAATATAGTAAAGGTTAATACTATTTTTAGGCATAATTTTCTTATAATACAGAAGTTTCAAACTTTCTTAAAAGTTAATAGGTATTTTAGATTTCATGGGGTGATAATCCCTGTTGTAAATACTCATCTCATATCTGATAGGAGGGAGACGTATTTAAAACCAATGAGTCTCTGCTCCAGGAGACCTAGTGCACATCACTGCAGACTTGTCAATGTGCACTTACTAAAAGATGTATCCTTGGACATGGTGAAGAGAAACACATGTGGGTTATTTGTATATTCTTCTGATACGTGGTATGTCCTCTTCGTAATACATGATAGCATCATGGGTAGAACACCACAGCATCATGGAGGAGGTCTTTTTCCTGTCAGTGGAATAATCTTGTTTCACTTTTTTCTATATTCTTTAGGCTCATACAAACTACTGTCAGTTTGCTAGAATGCTCAAAGTGATTTCTGTTATGTGGGCTTTCATTTGACGCTCAGAACCCTCCTTCCTTTCAATTTGTATACATTTCTGTAAAGCTGTGCAAAAATGTTACTGTGTTGTACTATGTCTCCCTGATTGTAAAGCTTTCTGATATGCTGATATTTTAACAGGTTTTATTTTTCTCTGATAACTTTAACATAGACATAAATGCTTCCTTTTGTGTCCTTTGACACATGCAGCCTGTGGCTTGTGGGTTGGACACACCTGAGAGTATAAATTCTAGAATAAGCAGTACCTGACTACCTGCATACAAAATAAAGCCTGTTTTCCAGTACTGGGAAACTGAGGAGGAGGATCGTTACGTGTGAGGCCATATGACGCTATATGGCTGTATTATTTTAAATAATAAAAATAATGGTAACCAGTTTTATGTTTCTTATGTATTTGGAATGGGTATATACTTTTAATAACTAATTCATTTGGTAAGTTATATAAGAACACATCCGATTTTTTCAATGCTTTATTCAACATTTTAGGTATCAGTCAGAATTTTAAGAAAAATGCTAAAGATATATGAGAAATAATTGCTCAGGGCTATCCCAGAGAGCTCAGTCACATTATGATAAGTCATGTGGTTGATTTTAATATGCTGTCTTTCACCTTATGATTTTATTTCATTCTTGGTAGATCTTTAAATTTTTCATTATATATTGAGATTTTCTCATTTTCTTTGTCAAAATGATATAGGTTTGGAGCTGGAGAGATGGTTCTGTAGGTAAGCACACTTGTTCTGCAGGAATGAGTACCTGAGTTTAAATCCTCCATCATTCACGTAAAAGGCTGTATGTGCCTGTAACCTCTAAGAACAGGCTTTAATGGGAAAAAGACTGTGGATCCTGAGAGAGTTTGCTGGTCAGACATTCCCTATGAAACTGCCACCTTCTGGTTCAGTGACAGACCCTGTCTCACAGCAATAAGGCTTACCATGATAGGCAGGCACCTTATGTCCCATTACAACATCTGCATACATGCATGCACATTCCCACACTCACATGCACGTACTACTCACAAACATTCTACACATAAAAAATGATACAAATTTTATCTTTTTAAATGATGATAATGCTAAACACACTTGCAACAAATTCTATAAAACTTTCTGAGTATGACTAACTTTCAAATATGGTATTTAAAAATTGATTTGTATCTACTAATTACATTGCTGATGTTTTGATTCACTGAATACTATAGCTATAAGGATGCACTTTTTGTGGTACCAGGATTTAAACACAGGGCCTTGCACATACTAGGCAAGTACTCTACAATTAAGCTGCATCTCCAGCTCTGAAGGTTTCTTTTCTCAAAATTTAAAAAAAAATTATTTTATGTTTATAAGCATTTTGAATGCATGTATTAAGTGTAGCCTAGCATGCAACACTGGGAGAGAACAGAAAAGGGAATCAGATTAACTGGAACAGGAGTTACTGACTATTGTTACCTGCCATGTGAGTGCTGGGTATTGAGCCCAAGTCCTCTGCAATAGCAGACAGTGCTCTTAAACACTGAGCCATCCCTCCAGCCCCTAAAATTTTTGATTTGTTCTTTCTTTCTTTTTTATATTTTGTTTTGCTTCATTTTGTTCTGCTTTTTGAGGCAGTGTCTCCCAGTAGCAGCAGCTAACCTGGAACTTGTTGTGTAGAAGAGGCTGGCCTCTGTCTCACAGAGATTCACCTGTATCTGTTTCCTAAGTGCTGGTATTAATGGCATGCATCACCACCCATTTTGTTTGTTTATGTATTTATTTTATGTGTATGACTATATTGCCTTCATGTGTGTAAGTGCATCCATTTAACATAGTAGTGCAAGAGGTCGCTAATTAACCATAATCCTGTGAAAAAAGAGTGAACCCCAAATCTTGATCGTTCTCCACCTACGAAAACACTAGATAACCAACAAACATGAGTTGTGGAGGTTGGAGACAGACTAAAATCTGTTCCTTTTTGGATACCCTAAAAAATGGTATTATAAAGCACTGGCCCCAGCGTTCATGAGAAAACTGCAAGTTTAAAACTAAAGTGCCTTTTAAGGGACAGGCAGTTATTAGATGAATCATAGAACCTTGAGTAGTTCTTAGAAGGACTGAGATATGCAACTGTCAAACACCCCCCAAGCCCACCAGCCTTGGAGCTTCAACAAGAGAAGAGTCAAGACAAAGGTCTTGATTTGATTATAAAAAGTTTAATTCTTATCAGTCAGGTGAGCAATCACAGAATGGCTTATTGTTGTGAGGAACACAGATCTTATACAGGAATCAGATTTGGGGTAACCAAGGAATCACCAAGGATATTTTACTAACAGAAAGTAACTACGGACACAGCACATAGCTGCATTATCTCACCAACTCCAGTGCCGGAAGACAGAAATGAAACTAAGTTTCTAGGAGACCTAATTAATCATGGCAGCACAGCCTGTTTGCTCAAACACCTGAAGCAGAGAACTTAGAAGCTCTTAAAGTGGCAATCTTCTTTTTTCCAATGGTTAGGTCAAGCATGGCTCCCGACACTTCCCCCTTTCTTTTTATATTTTTTAAAGCTGAAGAACATACCAAGACTGGAATGGAATGGCCATGCCTGTCTTAGGTTGTCCTCTACCAGAGTGAAAGCCATTGGGGGTGGCCGGCAACCCACTTTACTCTGAGAAGATCTTACCCATCACTGGCTAACCAGTGTCAGTAAAGCTCCCATCAATTGGCCACTGCCGTGGGGAAGAAACAGGAAATATAGGTTTTACAAAGTACTTTTGCAAAGTTGTGCCACTGAAATTTTTGAAAATATTTCGGTCGGTCTATGGTCTTAGTTCTAGATTTATTATTCTAATCTCTGGTTCACCGGTCTATAGGCTCAGGCTGTATAGACCTAATTCCCCCCACTAAATGTAAAACAAAAACACCAAATCAGAGTTAGGAAAAGGAAACTAACAATCCAATAAGTACAGGAGGAGGGCACAAGGGACAGAGGAAAACACAGGACATGATAAACAATGGTGCAAAAGATCAAGGGGTGCAGTCAATCAATCGAGCAGGGTAGTGATGCATTGAAGTAAAAAGGCCATTGAAGCATAATGGTGGGCACCATGTGATGGAAGAAGTCCAGGCAAAGAAGAACAGGATGTCGATGTCAGTTGGTGCAACACGATGTTACAGGTGGCGTAGAATCTGGAGATTTTGCCAAGTGAACAGAGTGTTCAGGTAACCAATGAGCACTGTCAGCATCCTGTGGAAAAACACAAACATGCCCTCTCCCCCAAATGAGGACTGGATCAGGTCCATGCCAGAGTCCCATGCAAGGATCCTTTCATTTGACTTTGGCATAATCTGTGGAAGAAGAAGGATGCCACAATCTATCTGTTGTAGAGTGATCTTGTGCATCCAAAGTTAAGAAATGTAAAACAAAGAGAGCACAATTCATTTGATTTTGTGGTGAATGGGTATACAGTTGACCATGTTTAATCTTGTCCAATTGTAGGTTGAGTGCCATGGGCATGCTCAATAATGTCTTGACCTTGTGGATTATAAGGAATACCTGTTTTATGCTGACTAGCAAATTGCATACAAAATTCTCAGAATGAGTGAGAAGTATACCCAGAACCATTACCAGTTTTTAAGATTTTAGAGTTTTAAGTGCTGAAAAGCAACGAAAGCAGTGAGTGATGACACGTTTAGTACTTTCACCAGTAAGAAAAAAACAGAAAATGTATCTATAGTAACATGAATATATTTTGACCGTCCAAATTCAGGAATGTGAGTAATATCCATCTGCCATAATTGATTAGGGACAAGTCCACGAGGGTAAATCCCCACATGTGGTACTTGAGACATAGTGGGACATTGAGGACAGTGGCGAATGATATCCCGAGCAGCTTCCCCAGAGATACCAAATTGCAGCCACAAACCACTACCATATTGATGATGTTTAGCATGAGCTTGTTGAGCAAGCTCCACATCAGAGAAAGCTACAGTCTTTGTATGAAGATCAGCCAAATTATTTTCTTGAGTGAGAAGTCCAGGTAGGCTAGAATGTGGTCTAATATAAGCCACAAAGAATTTCCTTGTCCTGGCAATAATAGAAGACTGTATTTGAGAAAACAATTCATGTACCATACTATTAGAAGTTTTAATAACAGGAACAGTTTCCAACACATATAAAGCAGACAATACATAAAAGCTATCAGTATAAAGATTAAACTCTTGATTAGGAAATCTTTGGAAAACTAAAGCAACAGCGTGAAGTTTAGCAACTTGTGCTGAAGATGGAGAGGTATGAACCACTACGGTGTTTCCGTCAGCAACATAGGAGGCACTTCCATTGGAAGAGCCATCTGTGAAAATCAACAAAGCATTTGGCAAAGGAACAGAGCTTATAACCTTAGGAAATATAAGGTCAGTGGTTTGACAAAACTGCAGAAGCTTATGCTTAGGATAATGATTATCAATAGACCCAGAATAAGTAGCGAGGTCAATGCCCCATGCATCAGAAGTTTGAAACAACCAATCAACTTGAGATTTACTGAAAGGAACTATTATTTTAGCAGGTTCCTTTCCAAAGTATTTAGTAGACTCAGACGTAATGAGCTGAATCAAAGTAGATACTAATTTAAAATATGGAATAAGACTTTAGCAGGGGAGACAGGCAAATGAATCCATAATAATGGACTGCCCTGCCATAAAATAGCAGTTGGAGTATGCTTAGTAACAAAGACATAAGCCTCCCAAGGCTCATTATATTTTATATAGCATAGCTGTTGTTCTGTGATAGCAGATTCAACCTTTTCCAATGCATCTGGAGTAAGTTCCTTCAATGATGTAGGATCAGAATCTCCTACTAAAATCTGAAATAAGGGGCATAAATCATGGCTTGTGAGTTTTAGATAAGGTCCTAACCAATTAATGTCTCCCAATAACTTTTGAAAATCATTAAGAGTTTTTAAATTATCTTTTCTGATCTGAATCTTTTGAGGTTTGATTTTCTTAGGATAGAGAACATGACCCAAATAAATATAAGGAGGTTGTTTTTGCACTTTTTTTTAGGAGCTATTTGTAGACCAAATTGTTGTAAAACTTCCTAGATGGAAAGAAAAACCTGTAGAATCAAATTCTCATCTTGATGGGCTAGTAAGATATTATCCATGTAATGAATAATGTAACCTTGTTTAAAAGACTCATGTACTTCTTGAATGGCCTGAGCCACAAATTTTTGACACAAAGTAGGACTGTTAGCCATTCCTTGAGGCAAGACCACTTATTGATATCGCTTTAGAGGCTATTTAAAATTAGCTGAGGGTACACTAAAAGCGAATCTCTTGCAATCCTGTGGTGCTAGTGGAATAGTATAAAAGCAATCTTTTAAATCTAAAATAATTTTATAAGTATCCTGTGGTACAGCAGAAGGCAAAGGTAAATGTGGTTGTAAAGCTCCCATAGATTCCATAGTTTTATTAATTTTTTTAAGATCTTGTAACAATCTCCATTTACCAGATTTTTTTTTTTTATGACAAATGTAGGAGAATTTCATGGAGAATTAGAGGGCACGATATGTCCTGTGTTGAGTTGTTCCTGCACTATCGGCTCAACGGCAGCTATTTTTTCTGTTGACAGAGGCCACTGAGGCACCCATACAGGGTCCTCAGATTTCCATATGATTGGATCTGCATGAGGTGCAGGCTGCTCAGCGACCTCCACTAAAAATGTTGTAAGTCACCAGTGTTCAATGGTGGTTGGGAGTGCCCAACTTGACTGTTGGAACTGGAAAGGCAAACTCCCATTTTGGACATAACATCTCAACCCCAAAGATTGATAGGCAAGCCAGAAAGTATGTAAGGGATAAACAGACCTTCATGTCCCTCATCATCCTGCCAATGAAGTTCATCACTATTTTGTTCTGGAGTCATACTTTGACCTATACCTTGTGGATGAGTAATAGTAGGCTTTTTGGGCCAAGATGTAGGCCAATGTTGATTTGAGATTACAGATACATTTGTACCTGTATCAAGTAAGCCTAGAAAGTATTTCCCATTAATAGTTAAACTTAATTTTGGCCGATTTTTGTGAATTTTCTGAATCTAATATATATCAGAGGACTTTAAGCCTCGTGTTCTTTTAGTTCTGTTTTGAGAGGAAAACAAGGGGAGCAAGATCAACTGTGCTAAATTTTGTCCTTGTTGAATAATGGAAATTTTTGAAGGATAATGTAGCATAATTTTTATTTCTCCCTGAAAATATGCATCAATAATTTCAGGAGAGGCTGATAATCCTGACATGGACATACTATTTTTGCCTAATATTAAACCTATTGATTCTGGAGGCACAGGACCAAAAACTCCTGTTGGTAAAGCTTGTATTCCCATTTCTGGGGTCAGAACTGCATAAATGGAGGAACTGAGATCTAATTCTGAATCATCTAATTGTTGGAGAAGTTCTGAAATGGATTGTTCTCCTTCTGTAATGCCCCATATTGTCTCAGGGCCTGAGGCTGGCCCCTCTTTTTGATTATGAGGTCCATTTTGTATCATCCTAGGTTTGTTATGAAAGCACCTAGGAGGACCTTTCCCTTTTTTGTAATTGAAATTACCGCGAGGGCAATGGTTTTGAGTGTCCTGGTTGGCCATATCTAAAACAGCGTTTCTTGCTGTGCTATTGAAATAAAACATCTTTCATAGGTTTGGCTTGCAGAGCAGCAGCAATGGCTACTCCCTGTGTGTAAGAAGGCCCAATGTCAGAACAAAGTCTGATATAGTCAGACAGATTACCTTTATTCCTATAAGGTCTAAGTGCAGCTTGACATGCAGAATTAGCATTTTCATAAGCTAAATGTCTTACAAACTGCAAACTTGCATCAGAGTCGCTAAGAAGTCTTCCTGCAGCCATTAAAAGCATAGACACAAAATCTTGATATAAGTCATCAGGACCTTGTCTAAACTTAGCTAAGTCCTCAGTCTGCTGGCCAGACATTGGCAATTTGTTCCAGGCCTTTTTTGATGCAGCACCAGTTTGGGCATAGGCAGCAATAGGGAAGTTTATTTGTTGGTCTGTCTCCCTATTACTCAAAAGTAATAGGGATATTTTGAGCTCTATTAAGGTCAGCAGTAACCTGACAGAATTTTCCAAATTCTGATTTCCATAAAAGAAAATCTCCTCCTGACAGACAGGCTCTGGCTATTTGCTTGCAATCATTAGGAGCCAAAGCTTCAGTAGTCATAGAATCTAACACAGCCAGAGTAAAAGGAGCTGTAGGTCCATATTGCACACAAGCAGATTTCAATTGTTTTAAAGACTTGAATGGAAAAAGAATATGTCTCCTAATCCTATTTTCCTGGCCATCATCTTGCTCCATAACTGGAAAAAGAATAAATCCTGACACATGCTCTCCAGTTGGAGCTGCATGCTGTACAATCTGTTGCAATGGTGACGTTAAAGACAAAGAGTAAGAAGTAAAGGGATTGTTTACCATGGGTATAGCAACAGCATCGCTACACACCCGAGGAGGACAAAGTCTCACAGCATGAGAAGAGCCTGCAAAAGGCAAAGTTAATTGAGTTTGTGTATGCTGTACCTGAGTGTCCTTTTCAGGCTCTTCCTGCATCTCTGAGGAAGGAAAAGTTTCTTCTAAGTGTAAAGCAGAAACCTTTTCAGGTAACTCAGATTTCCCATCATAATGATCTCGCAAATCATCAAACAACCTCAAAGAATCTTCCAACTCATAACCTGGAGGAACAGAAGCTTGACCAACATAATTTAACACACATTTCTCAGAGAGTTTCTCCTTTTCTGATCTGGAATCCAAGGAATCTTGAATGAGAGTCCAGAGACTGAAAAGCATCGATCGGAACCGTTTTGTCATAAAAATCCTGTAACTCTCAGAGAACTACAGCTGTGTCTTGGTAGAATTGTCCCTAGATGGTCAGAGTATATCTCTGTGTTTAAGCATTTTTGAGGCTGTAGAGAGTTTTTTCCTGCATTGTCAAAAATTACATGTGTAGGGGATGGAGATATGATCCACAGTTAAGAGCTTGGCTACTCTTGTAGAGGACCTGAGTTCAGTTCCCAGCACCTACATAGCAGCTAACAACTATCCCTAAATAAAATTCCAGGAGATTAGACACACTCTCTTCTAACATCTTCAGACATTAGGACACAGGCACACTTACATATACATAGACCATACACTCATATACATAAATAAAAATAATAAATAAAATATGTATTTTAAATTACTAGTGCAGGAGGCTGGAGAAATGGCTCAGCCGTTAAGAGCACTGGCTGTTCTTGAAGAAGACCTAGGTTAGAATCCCAGCACCTACATGATGCCTAACAATCATCCATAACTCCAGATCCAGGGGATCCAATGCCCTCTTCTCTCCTCCATGGGCACTGCATGACATAGGTGCACTTTATGCAGGCAAAACATTTATACACATAGAATTAAAATAAAGATCAAAAAATACTAGTGCATATGATAATTGAAGACTATGTAACAATATACAAAGTGTCAGGTAGGAGAAACCTCTCTTCAATTTCTCTGTCAAAAGATTAAGAATTACACAGACTGTTGTCACAGCCCTTGATTGCCTCCCAGACTGTGAAGGTAAAATCCTATTACTGAAGATAGGCCATACTTTGGACATAGGAATTGGTGCAAATGGAGCTGGAACTGACCTGGAATTCTCCTCCCTGAAGGCTAGCTCTCAAGGTATCAGAGGATACTATGTGAGCTGCCAAGGGAGAAAACCAATCAATGGACCTAACCCAGCTGTAAAGCCTGATAGACAATAATGACTGATCTAACACTACTACTGGTGTAGTAGTAACACTTTTATGTTGGGAGCTATCAGCAGCTGTTTACTATCTAATTTGAATTAAGGTCTGATCAATGAGAGAACTTATGTATGGTATTGCAACATAGCTAAATACATATGGTTGGAGAAGTTATAGATTCTCCAAAAAGTAGTTTTGTCACATGCCTAGACCAACATAATTTTTTCGTGCATCCACATATTTTCAGGCAAGAGTACCTCTCCCACTCATCAAAGAAGCTTCTTTTTTTGCAACAGATGGAGACTATTACAAAGCTAAGTGTCTGTGATATGATTAGACCTAAGTGACACATTATAACCTCTACACTTAAGATGAATGCATCTTTCAACTTTCACAAGAGAAGCTTCCTTATGCAGCAAATGGTAATTAACACAGAAACCCAAAACTGGCCAATGTGCAGAGAACAAGAGACTACAGAGTGCTTGTCCCTGACTAGAACACCTATTTCAAATTCCTGCCTCCCAAGGTTCAGGGATCATTGCGGAAAAAAGGGCAGAAAGATTGTAAGAGCCAGGGGTGGTGGATAAACATAAAGAAACAAAGTTTTTCAGACAGTTGGTCAATTACTCATCTGAACTCACATCAATGGTGACAGCATACACAACTCCCATGCAAGCTCAAACCACACAAAATTGCAACATAGACATCGGTAAGTGGATATAAATTCCACCATGACCTGAGGAGCTTTTGGCAACTCATTGCTCCTGGGATGCAAAGAGACAGTCTCTTACAGGGATGGGTCTCTTGGTAGGTTAACCATGTTCCAGTGGATGGACCCATGCTGAAGGACATTTGAGACATCAGACTGTATAGGTCATATATTATTTGTAATATAGTTCATATAAATTGGGTGGAATTAGGGGCTGATGACATGGCTCAGCTGTTACGAGCACTGGCTACTCTTGCAGAGGACCCAGGTTTGGTCTCCAGCACTCACATGGTGGCTAACAACTATCAGTAAGTCTAGTTCCAAGGGAACCAATGCATTTTTCAAACCTCTTTGGGTATTGCACTCCATGGGCACACTTACATGCAGGCAATACACTCATACAAATAAAATAACTGTAGTAAATAAAATAATTTAAAAATAAAAATAAAGAATTTGAAGGGGGGGATATAAATGCCTTCAAATTATATTGTATTAAAATAGCAAAAATTCAATAAAAATTAAAAAATAATTATTTTTTAATTATTATTAATGCATGTTGGTGAGTTATTATTAATGCATATTAGTGGGTTATTTTCCCACTAACATGCATAAACAAGGAGCTTGTATTCTCAAAAGCTTTAAATTTCATTATAAAATTTCTATCATGTTGGTTTTTACCCACCCCATTCATGGAATTTTCAAAAAGATAATGGAATTAACTACTCTAAAAGGAATTTCAGTCCATAATGAGGGTTAAAGGCCCACCTTATTCCATAAACATGGCACATTCCTCAGAATAATTCATAAAATCTTTTGAGATCCACTTTTCAGAACTTACTGTACTACTTGGGCACAGCCTTCTCCAACCTCTTTTGAAAATGCATGCTTTTCTGTGGAAAATAAACTACTTAATAAACTCTCAGGGTCTCTGAAATGAATTATCACCTCAGAAAAGACAAGAGCCAAGAGGTCCTTAATACAACAATATCATCTATGTATTACTTCATAATTGCATATCATATTCTATGTTCACAGGTCATTGTCACGTAGCCTAATTTTACAAATGTGTCAAGTGCAAAGTATGAGACTGTTTGAAAGCAACTCTTGTCAACAGTGGATTCAGTTATGATTTCAGACTTCACATTCCTTGACTCTCTTTCTAAACCTAGTAGCCATTTTCTCTATTTCTGTAGCCACCAAGATATCTACATTTCATGCTTTACTTTGTCCAAAAATTAGATTTGAGAACAGGGCTCAGGGTCTGTATCTTTGCGCTATATGTGATAGATGTTTCTGGCTTCCAACAAGAAAGACTAAATATGCGCTGTCAAGAATGAAAAGAATCTATGTTTGTGGAAATATGTTTATTGAAACTCTACATCATTTAAATTATGTAAACTTCTTGGAAACTAAGCAGAACATCTGTTTGGATATGGGATCTGCTTAGCATATTTTCTTTACATTCTTAACTGAAAACATGGTAAATTACAGGCCACTTCCTTGGGAAAGTGAAAGTCATTGTTATCAAAACACTGTTTATTCACATTCTTGGAACTGCATATGTAAGCAATGTAACAAGGCATATTTGGCAGCTGCCAAGAAAACCACCCAATATCTCTCAACAATAGTGTTCAGTAATGTGCAGAGCAGAAAGGTGTGTTTCACAACATGGCTAAGCATGCTGAGTGTTTAAATTGAGCCAAGTATAATACAAAAAAAGGACTTTTCATTTATAACTTAAGATCAACAGTCACTTTCCACGAAAGTGTCTTCAATCAGAAAAATGCTTGTCACATCAGTGTAAAAATAAAGTCCTTCTCAGCCTCTATAATTTGCTGTTGTGATAAATTATAATCAACACCACATTTTCTTTTACTTTTTCTGAATAATATTTTATTCTTTGAAAGTTTCATATATTTATACAATGTATGCTGATCAAATCCATCTACTACTTCCTTCTTCCACCTACCCTATGCCCCCTACTCCATCTCCCTCCCAATTTCATATCATCTTTAATTATTATTAAGTTAAATTAGTACTTCCTACGTGCACTAATACGTGTGTGGCCATCTACTGGACCATGAACAATCTATCAGTAGCCATATCCCCAAAGGACAATGACTCTCCCTCCTTCAGCAGCCATTAACTGCCAATTGCTCCTCCAGTAAGGGTGGAGCCTGAGAGTCCTCTTCCTCATCCGTGCTGGAGTTCTGACTGACTTGGTCTTGTGCAGGTAACCACAAATACTGTGTGTTTGTAACAGTCATGCCATGTCCTGATGCCAGCTTTTCACAGGTCTCCTTCTGCCAGCTCTAATATCTTTTCTACTCCTCTTCCTAGAGATTACCTGAGCTTTGGATGGTGGGAGGTTGGAATACATGATCCAACTATATTAGTTGAACACTCATTTGTGTTCAGCACTTTGACCAGGTATGAGTCTGTACTAAATACTCAGTCTCCAAAGGACGAAGAAGCTTCTCCGACCCAAGTTGAGATATCACAAATAGTAGAAACATAAGCATTTAGAACGTAGTTTGACAACAGGGTAACAACAGTACATTTCCCAAGACCAGGACTTGTGATATTTCTAGTTATAGCTTTTGCCTGGGTTTACAGTACAAGGCATGAAATCCCTGTGGAGCAGACTTCATATCCAGGTGACATGGATAGAGAAAATCACGGAAATATACACAGGGTAAAGGTATAAGTGGGTATGGGGGATTGGGGAGAGTAAAGGACAGCAGGTAGGATATACAAAACTAAGGACACATGAAGAAGCTTTGTACAAATTACAAACACACACACATGCACACACAAAGACAGGAGTTGAAATAGAGGTTTCTTGCCTTAGTGGACAATGCTACTCCAATAAGAAATGGCATAGTAAATGAAAATATCAGTGCTAGGCATGGAATATGAGTTACTGATAATTGAAGCCCCATTAAGATGCCCCAAACAATTTGGGATATTTCCATTGCTCTTGATTGCCCACCATAGATATAAGACCCTATTGTTGAAGACACCACTCACTTTGGTTGCAGAACATAGAGAAGGCAATCTAGACTGACTAGGAAATGCTCTCCCTGGTATGTAGCTCACATAGTATAGGAAGGTTTTATGTAGGCTGCTGGTGTAAAAAGATATTGAAAATCAGTAGTACTTAAAGAACATATACAAATTAAAATGGAAAGAAGGAACCCAAGAAAGAATAGCAGGACACAGTCGTTACCAAGGGAGAAATGTGTAAAAGGGGGAGTTAAATGGAAGGGGGAGAAAGAAATCTGTACAAAACACTATGGGAATAAAGAGAAGAAGGAGCTCAAGTGAAGTGGGACCGCAGCAGACAGAAATTACCAAGGGCGGAATGGGGAAAATTGGGCCACTTTAAATGAGGAGGGTGGGGAGTGAGGATAGACAAGGAAAGAGAGAGGAGAGATGAGTAGTGCCGAGCTAGTATGAAAAACCAGAAGGAACTGTATTAGTCCAAAAACCTACTGAAAAATTATAGATACAATACCTCTACATGAGTCTGTGAGTATAGTTGAAGCCTACACAACAAGAAAGAGTGCCAGATAGGAGAAAGCTTCCTTCGAATTGTTGGCCAGAGTAGTTCAAGAGACTCCCAAAATTACACAGGCTATTGGAACAGTCCTAGATTGCCTTCCAGAACTTGATGGTAAGACCTTATTGCGGAAGACAAGACCTTGGACACAGGATTTGGAGCAACAGAACTAGAGTTGACTTAGAAGCCACCTCCCCTGAAGGCTAGCTCTCATAGCATTGGAGAGCACTATGCAAGCTGTTAAGGGAGACCATCTACTGACAGTCCAACCCTAGCTTCAAGACATAAAAACCACATCAGTAACCAGCACAGCAACCGACATTGGTGCAGTGGTGGTATTTTTAACTTGGAAGTAATCAACAACTACCTAATTGGA
This sequence comes from Nannospalax galili, assembly GCF_000622305.1. NCBI lineage: Eukaryota > Metazoa > Chordata > Mammalia > Rodentia > Spalacidae > Nannospalax > Nannospalax galili. The sequence goes on from NW_008356355.1 coordinate 417,726, forward strand.
CTTAAAGTCCACTCAGTGGGAGGAAACACATGTGGTACTGAAAACATAGCCAAATATACATAGCTCATAGACTGTCTCATCCCTAGTCTAATGTAATTTCTTATGATGCGCAAAATGTGGATCCTTAAATTTACAGACAAGTATCCTAGTCCCTATCCATCAAAAAAGCTTCTTTTTCAACAAACAGAGAAAATTATAGAGTTCTACAAGTGGTCACATACAGATTTTCTGCAAGTTTCCTAAGTCTAAGTGGCACTTCTAGGATTCAACCTCTCTCATGAAACACAGAACAAGGAATGAAGAAAACACTAATGCATCCTTCAACTCTCATCACTGATGCTCCCTCATGCAACAGAAGGCCAGGTGCACAAAAGATCACAAATGGCCAAAATGCAGAGAAGAAGAGTCTACAAAGTGTGGGTCCTTGAACAGGACTCCTATATTAAAATTCACACACCCAAAGTTCAGGGACCATTGGAGAGGGGGTAAAATAGTGTAAGAGCCAGGGAGGAGGTGCATGACTATACAGATTTTGTCCTCCCATCTCATATAAACCTACAGCAATGGGGTCAGAATGTAAGAGATCCATGCAAACTTAAGCAGACAAAAACCCAGCACAGAAATGTGGAAATTTAATAAAAAAATTTTTTAAAAAGAAGATATACAAATGAAATTAGCTTGTAAATATTTTTAAGACAAACCGAAATGGCCATGCATTTCATCTTTAGTCCCAGCACTTGGGAGGGATCCACTTGGGTGGATCTCTGAATTCAAGGCCAGCCTCGTCTACCTAGTGAGTTCCAGGACAGCTGTGGCTACGGGGAGACTCTGTCTCAAAAAGACAAACAAAGTGGTTCTTAAGAGGCATATATCCCATAAATTTATATAAACTGTATTTCTCCTGATATGCACACTATGATTAGAAATAACAATATTCTTGGCAGGAAGCTTTATAAAAGCCAATCCAACTTTTGTTAAAAGTCTATCTTAGTAAATTATTTCTAATTTAATTTTTAGTTAATATGTATTCTTATGTATGTGTTTGTGTCTGTACATATTTACACTATGTGTATGGGTGCCTACAGAGGTCACAGGAAGACTTCTAGCCCCTTGGAACTGGAGTCATAGGCTGTGGTGCAATAAGTGATATGGGAACTACACATAAGTCCTCTGAAAGCAGCGAGTGTTTTTAACTGCTGAGCCAAATTTCCAGCCCCAAGTTAGTTCTTTAAAACAAGAAATATTTTATGGTCATTATGAAAAAAGGCATGACATAGTTCACAGGATGGCCACTACATTTCTAATTCTTCACCATGAGTGTGTATTCTTGGTTACTAAGTTAAACAGTGTATCATGCTGTGGTACCAAATCCTGAAACATAGTCATGAAAATACAATTTGGTATTTTGTGAGGTTGCTGTGAAGTTTGAATGAGCTCATATTGTTGAAGAGGTGGAAAAGATATCGAGCACAGAGAAAATTAAATGTATTTTCATAATTATTCCAGGGAAGGAGAGATGGTCAGCAAGTAAGAGAACCGGCTGTTTTTGCAGAAGACCTAGGTTCAAATCCAACACCCACATGGTGGCTAACGACTGTCTGTAACTTCAGTTCCAGGGACTCCAATACCCTATTCTGATCTCAGTAGTCATTGCACAACATGGGTACACATACATACATGGAGGCAATATACTCATAACATAAATAAAAATAATAAATAAAAAATTTAAAACTTATTCGAATATGTTGAGTGAGTGTTATAGCTCAATGGATAAAAGGGCTTGCTGCCAAATGTGACTGCTTGAGTTCGATCCCACATGATGAAAAGACAGAACCAATTTGTACAACTTGATCTCTGATATCAACTTGCTTGTCCTGGGATGTGCAAATACACACACACAGAGTAAACTTTTTAAGTTATACTTATAAAAATTCCTCTTCAACTAAAAAACACTGAAAAAAGTAATATAAAACTAGTATTTCAGGGGCTAGAGAGATGACTTAGCGGTTAAGTGCTCTGACTGCATGTGCAAAGGACCCAGATTCGATTCTCAGAACTTACATTGTGGCTAACAACTATCCATAACTCCAGTTCTAGGGGATCAAACACCTTATGATCTCGGCAGGCACAGCACAATATGGGTGCACTTACGTAGATCAGGGCAATACACTCATACACATAAAACAAAATAAAACATTTAAAATAGAAAACCAAAAACTAGTAGTTCAACATATTTCTCTTTATCTTTCATGTAATCTGTTTTATTCACATCATTTAAATTATAGAAGTTATATGTAGCAAAATAAAAAACACAGAGTTAACCACATTAATACTAATCATACATAATCCACTGATATAAATCTTAATTTTTTATTCATCCCCACATATTTATATGTATGACATATAATTTTATGCCCTGCTCTTTTTTCTTCAGTCCTATGTCAAAGGCATTTGTTGTATTTAAAAATGGTCTGTTTCTTGGGGCTGAAGAGACGGCTCAGCAGTTAAGAACACTGGCTGAAGACCAGGGTTCAAGTCTCAGCACCCACATGGCAGTAACAACTGTCCGTATCTCCAGTTCCAGGGAATCCAACAGCCTCTTCTGTCCTCTGCGGGCAATGCATGATACAGGTGCACTTACCTACATGTAGGCATAACACTCATACACATAAAATAAAATAAAATAAATTTAAAAATGGTCTGTTTCTTTATGGAAATAATATGTTAATAAAAGCATTTTTTGAGATCTCTAAGAGAGAATGTGAGAGCATGAGCAGAACAGATGTGTGGCTGTTCACAGTCTCCTCTCCTTCTGCTTCTGAGGGCACTCATGTGTTTCTTGTAGACATGATTTTTATAAAAAGGATGCATCGTGATATATTTGACTAGTGCTACTTTGGTCAAATAAGTTTTAATTTTTTGTTCTGTAACATTAAGGCAATAAAATTGTTGTGTCCTGAGCTATCTTCAATCAGTTCATAGAATGATCTAATGAAGGATAAATACAGTCTTCCAATATCTCTTCATAATATTTTAAGCATAGCTCTACTTTTAATTATCATTTGATCTGAGAATCTAGGGAAAATACAGATACTTGTTGAATTTTAGGTTTATAAAGCCAAAAGCAAAAATAAAAATAAAACCTTCCAATATGGAAAAGGTGGTTTTTAAATTATGCTGGGTTCTTGGATAAAGTGAAGTGTAAAATTAGGATTGTTGCTCCAACTTACATCTCTTCATGGCAATTTGGGAACAGAAAATAGAGTCTATCTCTGCAAATCAAGACTTTATCATGCTGTGATAAAGACTCATTTTATACCTTACAGTTCAACCTGAGTTGTAAAAGTTTAAAATGCAGTAACTCAGAAATGACTGCTGGTTACATTATAATATTTTTGCTATGGACATCAGAGGCAATATATTTGACTGTTTTCAAAATAATTCCCTCATTTGCATGGAGTATGTAGAATAATATGAAATAAAGGGAGCCATCATTAAGAATTTATTTTTATAGCCTAAAGCTTTTGTAATAGTGTTCTGGAGTCACTCCACTCATGAGACACCACTGTGAAGAATTCACCATTCATCTGGGCAGTGTAAATTATGACAATACTAACCCTATGATCAAGTCATGCAACTACTTGCTTGATATCTGTGTTGGAAAGAGTACATATGGTTAGGGAATATGTTAAAGTGAAGTGGAAAATCTGTCATGATCTTAAATCTTGAAAACGATCAGACTCTATTTTTGTTTTTTGCTATTTTAATTTAACTTTTGTGTATTTCATACAAAATATCTTAATTAATTTTATACCCCTATCCACATTGGCACCCACCCATTGCATGCCCACTGAAATTCATACATTTTGTCATTTCTGTTAAGGCCTATCATGTCAAATCATTGCCCTCAGATGTCCTGCAGTACAAGTTCATCAGTTCAGGACGAGTCAGCCTATCTAGAGTCCCTCCCTTTAAGAAGAAGATGAGTTCTTCCTCACCCAACAGTAATCAGCTGCCAATAAATTTTGAACTAAGACTGGGGCCTGCTATCCATTTCCATAATTCTTTGCTGGTTTTTGTCTGATTGAGTTGTTTTTGTGGACTCTGACCCATTGATGTAGGTTCATATAAGAATGGTCCCAGGAGCCTGTAGAATTCTATGTCCATATGGTCATGCACATCCTTTCTGGCTATTACAATCATCCCACCCCCTCTTCTGCAATGCTCCTGGAGTGCTGGGTGGGTGGACTTTAAAATAGGAGCCCTGTCCAAGGACCTACGCTCTGTAGATTCTTACTCTCTATGTTTTGGTCATTTGTAACCTTTTGTATTTCTGACCCTTTGTTGCAGGAAGGAGTTTCATTGATGAGAATTGAAAGATGCATTAGTTCTCTTTATGTGTTGTGAGCCTTAGGTGTAGACATTGCATCATAGATGTGCCACTTAGGCTTGGAAAATTCACAATTTCTGTGTGTTATCTGTTGTGGAACTATGTAATAAATTTTGTCTGTTGTATAAGAAGCTATATTGATGGGTGGTGACTGGGATACTTATCTATAAATTTAAGAATTCATATTTTTCACATAGTAATTAGATTTGTCTGGCGATGTGACAATCTTGGGGTTTTCTCTAAAATCTATGACCTCTCCAGCTTTGTGTATTTCACTGTGTTTACAGTACTTCATATGTGTTTCTTCCCATTGAGTGGATTTTAATTCCATTTAGGTAGCTATTGATTACCCCCAAGTTAAAACGGCCACTACTGCACCAATGTTGTCTGCTGTGCTGGTAATTGCTATGGTTATTAGACCTTGAAGCTGGGGTTGGATCATTGATTGATGTCCTCTCTTACCAACTTGCTCTCCAAAGCTATGGGATCCAGCCTTCAGGAGAGGTGGATTTCAGGTCTGTTCCAACTCCGTTGTTCCAAATCCTGTGTCTGAAGTATGTTCTGTCCTCAGCAATAGGGTCTTACCTTCAAGATCTGGGAGGCAATCAAGGGTTGTGGCAATAGATTAAGTAATCTGAGGAGTCATTGGACTACTCTGGCCAGAAACTCAAAGGAAGGTATCTCCTCTCTGGCACTGTTTCTTACTAGGTAGCCTTAAGATGTATATAATTTTTCAGCAGGTTTTTGCACTAATATGATTTCCTCTGGATTTTTTATGCCAGCTAGGCATTCGCTCTCTCTCTCTCCCTCTAAATCTCTCTCTAAATCTCTCTCTCTAAATCTCTCTTCATGACCTTCCCATTTACATATCCACATTGTCCTCATTTCTCCCTTGCTAACTCCCCTCTGCTATGGTCCCACCTTTCTTGAGATCTTTCTTCCCCTTTCCACATACTTTCTTTTTTAATGCAGGAAGCAGTTTATTTATTAATGTGCCAGCACAGGTTCAGTGAAATATTTTCAAAAGCAGAACCTCCAACAAAGACTCAACCTTTTACACCCTCTGTTTTTTCCCCTTTACAGTTTAGTTTCTTTGTCTCCCATATATTGTAACACACAAGTTCTGATTGGGTACTCCATCATACAAGGTCATGGCAGCCAGAACTGTGTCTATGTCCACAGGCACAGACCACACTACATTCCGTGTAGATTTATTTTTAGTTTTTTAAGAGTTCTCCACACAGCTTTCCACAGGTGTTTCACCACTTTCCAATCCCACAAGCAGCAAATGAGAGTTCCCCTTTCTCCTTATTCTTGCCAGCATTCTGTATCATTTGTTCTTTTGATCCTAGAAAGTCTGACTGGAGTAAGATGAAATATTAAGGTGGTTTTAATTTGCATTTCCCTAATTACTAGTGATGTTGAACACCTTTTATGATGTTTCTTAGCCACTGTTATTTCTTCTTTTGAGAACTCTCAATTCAGATCTGTAGCCCATCTTTGAATTGGGTTATTTGTTTCTCAATTCTTTTTTTCTTGCATTCTTTATATATTCTGGATGTTAAAGAACTGTAAAATGTGTGACTGATGAAGACTTTTTTCCACTTTGTGGGTTTTCTCTTCACTTTTTAGGTTGTTTCTTTTGCTTTACAGGAGCT